>NW_027530023.1:4126-9873 GCF_008692635.1 Crocuta crocuta
TTGAGATTTCTTATTAATACTTGAAATTATATCTATTATATTTACATTATTATTTATTATATATACACGATTATATTTATATAAATAATATACTTATATAAACAAATATATTTATTATATGTTACATTATTATTTACATATATATTTATCATATATTTGTAAACCCCTTGACAAGTGGGTTATTTGGTCAATTTTATTCTTGAGCCTACTACATCCCTGGCATGTAAAACAGTTCCTGGAACATAGGGGATGCTTCATAAACATTTGCTGAATGAATTCAGAAAGTGACAGGTATCAATCTGCAAATATGCTTTTATTTAAAACAAATCATCCATTTATTAGCATTTATGAGGATAAGTACAGATTTCTAGGAAAACAAATGTCTTTCTCCACCTCCACCCCAATTTGTGACTCAATCTTTTGAGACAAGAATCTTTTGAGAATTTCATAAAAGCTCTGGATCCTTTCCCTAGAAAACTGCACTTTCTAGAATACATGTGCAAAGGTGTGCATGCAATATCCATTTGCGGATCATCCCTTTAGGGCGCAGGTCACTGAGTAGAATGGGTTGAATTGGGGGGAGGGCGGCAAACTTGGATGGAAAATAAAATCACATCTCTATTTTCACAAACCTCTAACTAGAATTAGCATTTCCTTCCATTATGAATGTAGGCAACAAACCGCAGTAGATCAGTATAGTTACTGTGGTCCCCAGCAGAAATCAGTGATATTTTCATATCACATATTTGGTGTGGATATCTCAAAATATCATTTATTCTCATCACTGCCTTGAAGTTACAATAGTTATCAAGCTTACCACCATATTTTGTTATTTAATGTGTTAACAGAAGCAGAGTTATTGCTGTATCATTAATCTTTTTAAAAAATATTTTAAAAACTGTGGTTCCACAAAATTTCTTTTTCCTATATATTTTAACTTATTACACATTTAAAAACATTATCCCAAGAACACAGGCTTCTGCAGATCATCAACAGATATACAGAAAAAAAGGTTAAAAGTCTTGCCTCAGGGGACCATTGAGCCATAGTTAAAAACCTCTGTCTTACAAGTTTGCCCCCCACGTCCCCCCGCCCCCATTCAACCCATTCTAGTCATGGACAAGGTTACAAGGCATAACCTTCAAGCTGAATTAGAAATCATCAAATCTTACCAAATTCATGTTCTAGGATATGAACTCCCAAACACATGCTTTTTAAAACTTAATTTTTTAAATTTCAGTTAATTTTTTTAAAAGGATGTAATATATATTCGCATGGCTCAGAATTCCAAAGGTATCTATAGTACACAATTCAAAGTTTTTTCCTACCCCTGTCCCTCAGCCTACCTACTCCCACTCCACTCTCTAAACAAAGAGAATGTTATTTATTTCTTGGGCCAAATTACTTTCATTTTTCTTACAAGTTTGGGAAATAAGATCTCCAAGTCAGATACTATCATGAAAATATAAACTACATATAGTATTTAAGACATTCATAAAATAAAAAAAACAACCACCTTGTTCCGGTCATTTGTCCCTTACCAGTAAGGTATCAGACCAAGGAGTGGGGGATCCACTTTAGGGGGATCGTAACCCCTACAGTTAGATGACTATGACTATTATGTCTTTTATTATTAATTCAGAAGTCATTTATGATGTGTCTACTCAAGTTGAACTAATGATGACAGTCTGTCATGAAAAATGCCAGTTTAATTTCTTTAATATTGTTTCCAAAATTGCTTGTGTCTACACTGACTTTTCTACAAATCAATTTTTAACAACAAAAAAAAGGATAATAAAAAATTGGCAAAGAACAGAAAATTCAGACAAGAAACACAAATGACCAGTAAGCATACAGAGGTATTTACATTTACAAGTAATCAGAAAAATTCCAATTCAGAAGGGACCCATGTTATTCACCCATCAGATGAGCCAAGAAACAGAGGATGCCCAGGGGTGGCAGGGTGGGAGGAAATGAGTGCCGTCACAGTTTACGGATCGGTGGGTAAGTTAGTACAGCTTTTTTTGAGGGCAATTAAAATTGTATATCTACATAGTCTTCATGCCAACGATTCCATTTCTAGAGATCTATTCTACAGAAATACCTATGCATGTACACAAAGATGCATGTATGAGGTGGTTCATGCAGCAATGCATGTGACAAGAAAATTAGACCCAGTCTAAACATCCATCAAGAGGGGAATTATTAAATTGTAATAGACTCATACTATGGAATATTATGCGGCAGCTTGCATGAATGGAGTAACCCTCTATGTACTGGAAGGAAAGAAATCTAAGACATACTATGAAGCAAAAGAATCAAGTTGTAGGATGTTAACATTTATGTAAGAAAAAGAGAAGAAAATCACACAACAAACCTATTTTACTGTAAATATGTATGTAGATAAATGTATGGGAAAAGGTCTGGAAGGATATATACTAAATCCAGAGTAGCGGCTATCTCAGCGGTGGAGGGTTAGACCACGAGGCAGGTGTTCACTATATTTGTTATTTCCTTAAAATTTTTTTAATGTTTATTTATTTTTGAGAGAGAGAGAATGAGCANGAAGAACTAATATAGAAAGATTTCTTAGACATATTGCATAGGGAAAAGCAACAAATACACTGGACAAGGAATAAAAAGTATTCCCTCATTAGGAAATTAGGAAAAAACATAAAGGAAAGAGATGGGAGGAAGGACACACACCAAAAAGGTAACAGGAGTTATGAGTTGGTAGGGAGGGTGCAGTGGGATTTTCACAGGATTTTATCCTCTATACCTGTGACATTAAAAAAAATATATCCATGATAATTCATGTAGCCATGAATTACACATGTTTAAAAGAAGCTATTAAATGCCTGAGGTTCAGTTTCAACCACTAACTCTGTGTATGACTTTGAATCTTTACCTTTCGTTTTGTCCTCTTCCCTCAGCAGCAGCTTACCTATTCAGTTTACATACACATTTTTTCAGGGGAGTCAGAAATAAGTCAAAACAGATCCCCATCTACCCATCTGCCTAGTGGACACTTCCAGTCAACCTGAAGCCTTCTCGTTGCCCTATGCTCCCTGGTTAAGAGACATCTAAATTTCCATCCTCCTTATCTGGACAGAAGCTTCAGAGGAATAGTTGAGTTTTCTCTTTTTCGTACACACCCCACCTGCGACTCCATCACTTAGTCCATCTTGCCACTTCTTCCTTCATGGTGCTCTCAAGGCTCTTCTTTCTGCTCTTTTCAGCCACTCTGATTCAGCTCATTGTTACTTTACTCCAAGATTTTGTTAGAATATTCTATCTGGTCTCACTGGATCAAGCTCTCCTCTTTAGATCGCTCTTACACAGGGAGTTGAAAATAATCCTCGTTATAATGGTCTGCATCTCATGCTTGAAAACTTTCAATGGGCTCTCTCTATAACTCAGAGTGTGACTTTTAAACCTCTCTAGCTGATAGTCAAGATTTTTCATAATTGTATCTTTAACCGCTTCCTAACCTAATTCTTAATTCCTGATCATTCCTGCAGCCATGCCTTTGCCTAGACTTATACTCCCTATTTTTTTTTCTCTATTTAACAAATCAGAGCCATTTTTTAAGCCTCAGCTAAAGTGTTACCTTATCCACACAGCTCTCCCTGACCTCCACACTCCACTGATTACAGAGTCTGGTGAATTCCAACACCCATGGCACCTCTTTTAGAGCAGAATTACACGTCACCTCCCTTTTTATGACTATTTCCGTTCTTCCCACCTACCCTTTTATGTTCTGAAGATAATGTCATCACCCTAGTGTGGCTCCCACAGTACTTACTCTTGGGTTCGGCACAAAACGGGTACTGTTCGTAGAAAGCCAAGGGACAAAGATGAGTTCTGAACATAACTGAGGAATCAAAATAATAATAACTAACACTCATATTTTTGTTGGGCCCTGATACAAGTGTTTTATATTACCTCATCTAAATCTCACAATAATCCCATGAAAGGATAACTATCATAATCTCCATTTCACAGATAAGGAAACTGAGTCACAAAGCTAATCAGTGAGAGACCTCGGTCCAAACTCAGGCAGTCTAGTTCCAGAGTTTCTACCTTTAACCACTTTGTTGTATCACCACCAAGGAGATGGAGAGAGGGACATGCTGATATTATAGAGGATGGAGCAAAAATGGGAGAGTAAAGGTTCAGGAATGAAATAATGGGGTTAAAAAGCTGGATGAAGAAGAATAAGGACAATTACAAGTAAAAGATTGGAGAACGGGGAATAGTAGTAAAAAGGAAAATGAAGATAAGGGATAGTTGACAAAGAAACAGTAAAAACAGAAAGGCAGTCAACATGGCTGGGGAGATAAGGAAGGCCCAAGAAGACCTCAAGGAAGAGACTGCCATGTCAAGCAGGAGGCAGAAAACAAATGAGTAAAGGCAATTCTTACAAGATGGAGAAGGTGCCGTTATAGGCGTCCGGCTCTGGCACAGGCACGCTGCGGAGCCTCTGCTGTAGGCTGAGACCAATACACGACAGTGTCTCATCTTTGCAGGTACGGCGCTCACATATTTTGAGGTCTCTGGTGGCATTCTGTTCTGGTTGCTCAGTTAAAGCTGTGTAGGCCTTTTTTGAGCTATATTTTACAAAATGCACCACTGAATGCTGAGTTGTTGGAGGAAACTCTGTCTCAAATGACTCTGATTGCCGACTTACAGTATTTTCCAAGTCCATAGGTGGAACTGTGACTTCAGTCAGGTTTGGATGTTGACGCTGAACCTGTTCTGGATGTCCAAGTGTCACTTCAAGGTCCTTTGGAGGACGAGTTGTAGTCTTCATGGTTGTAGAATGTTCAGCCTCTGTAGGTTCTGGAGTTATGGTAAGCCCCAAGCCCATAGGACGAAATGAGATGGTGGGTGATGCTGGATGCTGACCTTGATCCTTACTTGGAGTTGGAACGGTCACTTCCTGCTGGAATGGATACTGAACTACAACCTCCTTATGTGGCTCTGGAGGCTGAGTTGGGGTCTCTTGCATGGTTGGAGAAGGTGCAGTCTCTGTAGTGGATTCTGGAGTTATGGTAAGTCGTAACTCCTCATGATGAACTGTGACGGTGGGCAACGTTGGTTGCTGAGCTTGATCCTGACCTGGAGTTGGAACTGTCACTTCCTGCTGGATTGGATACTGAATTACAGCCTCCTTAGGTGACTCTGGAGGCTGATTTGGGGTCTCTTGCATGGTTGGAGAAGGTTCAGTCTCTGCAGTGGATTCTGGAGTTATGGTAAGCACCAAGTCCAAAGGTTTAACTGTGACTTTAGTTAAGGTTGGATGCTGAACCTGAACCTGCTCTGAATGTGGAAATGTCACCTCAGGGTCCTTTGGAGGAGCTGTAGTCTGCTGCAGAGCTATAGAATGTTTAATGCCCGTAGTAAGCTCCAAGACCAAAGGCTGAACTGTTACATTCAGTGACCACAGATGCTGAGCTTGATCCTGACCTAGTGTTGGAACTGCTGCCTTTTGATATACTGGAGGTTGAGCTACCAGTTCCTTAGGTGGCTCTGGAGGCTGATCTAGGGTCTCTTGCATGGCTGGAGAATGTTCAACCTCTGTAGTGGGTTCTGGAGTTATGGTAAGTTCCAAGTCCAAAGGTTGAACTGTTATATTGGGTGATGATGGATACTGAGCTTGATCCTGACCTGGTGTTGGANCTGGGCCTTCCTGCTGGACCGGAGATGGTTCTACCTTCTCAGGAGGCTCTGAAGGCTGAGCTGGG
>NW_027530024.1:0-517 GCF_008692635.1 Crocuta crocuta
GGCATTATATAATAATTACAGAGTCCATCCATCAGGAAGAACTAATAATTATAAATGTTAATGCGCCGAATATGGGAGCACCTAACTATTTAAAACAATGAATCACAAACAGAAACAGGCTCATAGAAAAGAATGTGCTAATAGCAGGAGACTTTAGTACTCTGCTCACAGCAATGGATAGGTCAACCAGACAGAAAATCACTACAGAAACAATGGACTTGAAGAAACAATGGACCAGATGGATCTGACAGATATATTTAGAACTCTGCATCCTGAGGCCAAGATATTCACCTTCTTCTCATTTGCGCATGGCACATTCTCCAAGATAGATCACATACCGGGACGTGAGGCAGCCCTCAATAAATATAAAAGAATTGAGATCATACCATGCANAAGCAGAACAACAAGAGCACCTCAAACCCAGTAGAAGAAGCAGAAATAAAGAACATAGAGACCAAAGAAACAATAACAAATCGATGAAACCAAGAGTTGGTTCTTTGAAAAAATAAACAAAATT
>NW_027530025.1:0-246 GCF_008692635.1 Crocuta crocuta
TTTTCCATTGGATACTCTTTCTTGCTTTGTCAAAGGTTAGTTGGCTCTATACTTTTGAGTCCAATTTTGAGTTCTCAATTCTGTTCCATTGGTCTATGTGTCTGTTTTTGTGCCAATACCATACTGTCTTATGATGACAGTTTTGTAGTAGAGGCTAAAGGCTGGGATGGTGATGCCTCCCGTTTTGGTTTTCTTCTTCAATATTACTTTGGCTATTCGGGGTCTTTTGTGGTTCCATACAAATTT
>NW_027530025.1:323-566 GCF_008692635.1 Crocuta crocuta
TGTAGATTCCTTTGGGTAGTAATGACATTTTAACTATATTTATTCTTCCAATCCATGAGCATGGAATGTTTTTCCATTTCTTTGTGTCTTCTTCAATTTCCTTCTTAAGTTTTCCATAGTCTTCATCATCCAGATCTCTTGTATCCTTGGTTAGGTTTACTCCTAGGTATTTTATGGGTTTTTGTACAATTGTGAGTGGGATCAGGGGCGCCTGGGTGGCTTAGTCGGTTAAGCATCCGACTT
>NW_027530026.1:0-498 GCF_008692635.1 Crocuta crocuta
CCTTGATGAATACGGATGCAAAAATCCTCAACAAGATCCTTGCAGGTCGAATCCAGCAACACATAAAAAGAATCATCCACCAAGATCAAGTAGGATTCATTCCTGGGTTACAGGGCTGGTTCAACATTCGCAAATCAATCAATGTGATACATCACATCAATAAAAGAAAAGATAAAAACAAATGATCCTGTCCATAGAGGCANAAAAGCATTTGACAAAATACAGCATCCCTTATTAATAAAGTCTCTAGAGAAAGTCGGTATATAAGGGACCTACTTAAACATCATCAAAGCCATCTATGAGAAGCCTTCAGCTAACATCATCCTCTTGGATGAAAAACGGAGAGCGTTCCCCCTGAGATCAGGAACACGACAGGGATGTGCACTCTCACCACTGTTGTTTAACATAGTCCTGGAAATCCTAGCATCAGCCATCACCCAACAAAAGGAAATTGAAGGTATCAGAATTGGCAAAGAGGAAGTCAAACTTTCACTCTTC
>NW_027530027.1:0-2415 GCF_008692635.1 Crocuta crocuta
AACAAGCCAGCTCTACTCCGCCACATGCAAGAAAAGGCCTTACTCCTATTGGTCTGCTTTATCCGAAAACTACCATGAATGTCTCATTCTGGTAAGGATTTGGGAAAGTATCACAGTCACTTCCTTCCCATTTCATCAAATTGGTTGAATTTTCATAGCAATATTCCGGTTTAGCTATCTTGACACCTCTGCAGGGTCCACATAGAGTATGAAGAGCAACGGATGCCAGAGCTAGTCTCAAAGAATGCTAGAGGAACAGATGAAGGACCATGGCTATCAGCAGTTTTTCATTTGTTTTAGTCGCAGAATCTGTGGCTGTAAAACTGGATTCAGAAGAGACAGAGGATTCTGGCATACAGATCAATGGAAATCAAAGATTCTCTCAGCTCTTGACCTACGTAGGGTACACATCGTGAGAACAGATGATTTTCTATGACCAAACTCAGGATATGTCTATAGTCTCTCGGTGTATGTACCTAGAGCCTTTTAGGATGGAAAGCCTATCAAATCCAAAGTACTTCTGACTCCTGTGGTCACTATCATTGCGTTGTTTCCTTTGAATGATTTTCCATTCACTTGACTCATCTTCTCTATTCTATGAATAGATCCTTGGGAACCAGAAGCATATTCCAAACACACAAGGCACACTTAAATACTTTAGACATAGCAAACAAAAACTTCTTACCTAGCCTCTGCTCAGAAGATAAAATAATGACTTCCAAAATACAATGTTTAATCAATCAATGGATCATTTTACATATACAACAGTCAAGAATAATTGTCCATGATACCCTTCACTCTAGGAAATGTACTATGCCAACTGAAATAACTGGTTCCTTTGGTAATAAGGTGGCAAGCTGAATTCAAAAGAGTCTTCAAATGAGATTAGAAGAAAACACTTTCTGAGTTTGATTGAAAAGTGTGATGTTAAAAATTAAAGAAATAATAGAATCTGGTACCATGGGATTCATTAGGAAACAGAGCGCTTTTTCAGCTTTAACACATGGAAGAAAGAAATCTTCAAAAGATGTCTAATCAATGGAGATGCACAGATGATAAGGAAAATACAAATGTCAAATAATCCGTGTTCATGGAATTCACAAATTTCATGGTGTGCAGATCCACGTACTTTATGCATGTATTATAAAATCAGCATAAAGAAGAAAACTAGCGAATCCTCATTGAATATTTCCAATGAGAAAAATGAATTCTAATGCTGTGGTTTCTTTCTTTCTGGAACCACTTTCTTGGGCTAAGATCGAAAATGCTCATCAGGAAAACCATTTCTTGTTTTATTGTTTAACGTTTCTTTCCTTTTGAGAGAGAGGGAGACAAAGACTAGAAGCAGGCCCCAGGCTCTGAGCTGTAAGCAGAGAGCCTGACGCGGGCCTGGAATGCAAACGGCTGGATCATGACCTGAGCGGAAGTTGATGGCTTCACCGACAGAGCCACCCGGGTTAGAGATCCTTCCGAGAGGAGTCAAGGGAGTTCCGAATATTATAGACATTCCTGAAAATAGTATCCAATGTATTCATAGTACCTCTTAGAGTAAGGTGAATTAATAACACAAGATGGTATGAAGTTTGAGAATGGCATTCTGGAATTAACTTCTTCAACCAAAAAGTAGTTTCTAAAAAGTCCATTTTAAACTACATCATTATGACACCAATTTGAGGGAATTTACGAACAGTTATTACTTATTAGCCCTCTACTCACTGTGGGCATGAAGCCATCATCATTTGGATTCTGGCCTTTTCAATTGAGTTCATGGTACAAACTCAGACCTCAAAATTCTAAGCTAAGAAGACGTACCCTCCACATGCATGTGATGCGTGCAACTTTGGAAATAGAAAAGTCATTTTATTTAAGAAAAAAATGAGTTCAGTCACTTCAACGACTTCCAATCCAAATGATGATCAGAAAAGGCTGGTTGCCTATGTTTTAATTTAAACTGTTCTTCTGGCATGTACTTGATTCTTCCGCACTGAGTTGTCCTTGAGGCTCCCTATAGAATGTGTTTACCTAGAGTTGTTGCCCAGATGGCAGAAACAAGTAAGAACGGACAACATACTTCATGACCCATATTCCCAAACTTGTTTGAAATGCTGCTCCAGGTAGGCATAAATACTTTTGCTTTTTGTGGTCCAAGGGAAGCATGTGTCGCTTTCCTTCGCTCAGGGCAATGGAATCCATAGTCTTTCTCTTCTTTTGCTGGGGTATTTCAAGTAACTCTCCAAACCCCTATCCACCAGTTATCTGGAATACACAAAAGAATACCACGGCTGTCCTAGGATCAACTCATCCTATTACTCTCTGTTGGGATTAAGTATTCTTTAGACTATTAACTTACAAAGGTACACAACAAAGAACCTACTGATGGTCTCCTAAGAAAACAACTGAGACAACCTGAGGAAT
>NW_027530027.1:2763-3665 GCF_008692635.1 Crocuta crocuta
AATACACAAAAATGCCACGGCTGTCCTAGGATCAACTCATTCTATTACTCTCTGTTGGGATTAAGTATTCTTTAGACTATTAACTTACAAAGATACACAACAAAGAACCTACTGAGGGTCTCCTAAGCAAACAACTGAGACAAACTGAGGAATAAAAAAATACATATGGTGAACACTGAAGAGCAACCTAAGCGTCCACTGATGGAAACATGGACAAACAAGACATGGTATGTACATGCAATGGAATGTGAACTATCAAAAAATTAGGCAATCCTGATATCTGCTACAACACGGATGACCTCTGAAGACAGAGTGCCAAGTGAAATAAGCCATGGGCAAGAAGACAAATACTGCACGATTCCATTTCGAGGATGTATCAAGAGTGGTCAAAATCGGTGGGAGTTTCCAGGGCCTGAAGGGAGGGGGGAAAGGAGTCATTGTGTCATGGGTAGAGTTTCAGTTTTACAAGATGGAAAGACTTCCATTCCTTAACGGTGATGATGGTAGCCTAGCAGTGTTAATATGTTTAATGCTACTGAACTGTACACTGAACGATGCCTAAGATAGTACATTTGAGGTGATGTGTATTTTCCTAATTTTTAAAGAAATAACTATGGTGAAACTCATGAATGGTAGAGTTGGATTTAAGATTTCTATGTGGAGTCAACTAGGGTTGACTTTGAATCTGTTCTACTCTTTACGGACGATGTCCTTGGCCTCTCTGCCCTTCAATGGGAAGGGAATGCATATATGCTCACGACTGTGTTGTTCTGACTTACCCATGAGAAAACATTCAGCCATTTGCCTTCCAGGATAGATCTGTCCCCTGTAAGAAGGTAAACTGGTTGTCATATGACCTACTGGGTGATGAGGGAACAAGATTCGCCTTAGGCTATGATTCA
>NW_027530028.1:0-219 GCF_008692635.1 Crocuta crocuta
ACCTATCAGAGTGGTGAAAGACCTATCTACTGAAACGTGGCAGGCTAGAAAGGAATGTTAGGAGATCTTCAATGTGATGAACAGTAAAAATATGCAGCCAAGAATCCTCTATCCAGCAAGCCTGTCATTCAAAATAGAAGGAGAGATAAAAACCTTTCCAAATAAACAGAAATTGAAAGAATTTGTCACCACGAAACCAGACCTACAAGAAATCCTGAG
>NW_027530028.1:317-484 GCF_008692635.1 Crocuta crocuta
AAACCCACATATTTCAATAATAACACTGAATGTAAATGGGCTGAATGCTCCATTCAAAAGACATAGGGTAGCAGAATGGATTACAAAACAAAATCCATCTATATGCTGTCTACAAGACATCTAAACTCATTTTAGATGGGAAGATACCTTCAGATTAAAAGTAAGGG
>NW_027530029.1:0-2862 GCF_008692635.1 Crocuta crocuta
AGCATGAATCCTATAAAGAACACAATGACTCTAAACCCATATTTTCCAATAACAACACTGAATATAAATGGTCTGAATGCTCCAATCAAAAGACATAGGGTAGCAGAATGGAAAAAAAAAAAAAAACCAAAGTCCATCTATTTGCTGTCTACAAGAAACTCATTTTAGACCTGGGGACACCTTCAGATTGAAAGTAAGGGAAGTAGAAATATATATCATGTTACTGGAAGTCTAAAGAAAGCCGGAGTAGCTATACTTCTATCAGACAAACTGGACTTTAAAGTAAAGGCAGTAACAAGGAATGAAGAAAGGCATTATAGAATAATTNCTCCCCTGCTCATGCTGTTTCTCTCTCTCTAAAAAAAAAAAAGAAAAAAAATAAATGTCAGGGAAATAAAAGCAAAAATGAACTATTAGGACTTCATTAAATGAAAAAGCTTGTCTGCACAACGAAGAGAACAATCAACAAAAGTAAAAGGCAACCTATAGAATGCGAGTAGATATTTGCAAATGACACATCTGGTAAAGAGCTAGTATCCAAAATATACAAAGAACTTGGGGCGCCTGGGTGGCTCAGTCAGATAAGCCTCCAACTTTGGCTCAGGTCATGATCTTACAGTTCATGTGGGTCCAAGCCCCGCGTCAGGCTCTGTGGTGACAGCTAGCTCAGAGCCTGGAGCCTGTTTCGGATTCTGTGTCTTCCTCTCTCTCTCACCCTTCCCTACTCACACTGCCTCTCTCTTTCTCTCTCTCTCTCTCTCCCTCTCTCAGAAATAAATAAAAAACATTAAAAAAATTTTTTAAAATATATACAAAGAACTCATAAAACTCAACACCCCAAAAACAAATAATCCAGTTACAAAATGGACAGAGATATAAATATACATTTTCTATAGAAATATACATTTCTATAGAAATGAAGACATATAGATGGCTAACAAACACAGGAAAAAATGCTCAACATTACTTATTATCGAAGAACTACAAATCAAAACTACAATGAGGTATCACCTCACACCAGTCAGAATGGTTAAAATTAACAATACAGGAAACAATAGGTATTGGTGAGGATGTGAAGAAAGGGGAACACATTTGGTAGGAATGCAAACTGGTGCAACAGGTCTGGAAAACAGTATGGAGCTTCCTCAAAAATTGAAACATAGAAGTATCTTATGATCTAACAATTGCACTACTAGGTATTTACCTAAATGTCACAAAAATACTGATTCAAAGCGATTTATGCCCCATGATGTTTATAACAGCATTATTAACAATAGCCAAATTATGGAAAGAGCCCAGATGTCCATCAACTTATGAGTGGATTAATATATATATAATATATATTATATATTACATATATAATGGAATATTCCTCAGCCATTAAAAANTTTTGCTGATTGTTTCCTTTGCTGTGCAGAAATTCTTATTTTGATGAGATCCTAATAATTCATTTTTGCTTTTCTTTCCCTTGCGTTTGGAGATGTGTTGAGTTAGAAGTTACTGCGGCTGAGGTCAAAGAGATTTTTGCTTGCTTTCTCCTCGAGGATTTTGATGGTTTCCTGTCTTACATTTAGGTCTTTCATTCATTTTGAGTTTATTTTTGCGTATGGTATAAGAAAGTGGTCCAGATTCATTTTTCTGCGTGTTGCTGTCCTGTGTTCCCAGCACCATTTGGTGAAGAGACTCTCTTTATTCCACTGGATATTCTTCCCTGCTTTGTCAAGGATTAGTTGGCCATATGTTTGTGGGTCCATTTCTGTGTTCTCTATTCTGTTCCATTGATCTGAGTGTCTGTTTCTGTTGCCAGTATTATATTGTCTTGATGATTACAGCTTTGTAATACAGCTTGAAGTCCAGGATTGCGATGCCTCCAGCTTTAGTTTTCTTTTTCAAGATTGCTTTGGCTATTCAGGTCTTTTCTGGTTCCATACAAACTTTAAGGCTGTTTATCCTAGCTCTGTGAAGAATGCTGGTGTTATTAAAGGATTGCATTAAATATTAGATTGCTTTGGATAATATTGTCATTTTAACAATATTTGTTCTTCCTATCCAGGAGCATCAAATATTTTTCCATTTTTTTGTGTCTTCTTCAATTTCTTTCATAATGTTTCCATAGTTTTCAGTGTACAGATTTTTCAACTCTTTGGTTAGATTTATTCCTCGATATTTTGTGGGTTTTGGTGCAGTTGTAAATGGGATCGATTCCTTGATTTCTCTTTCTGTTGCTTCCCCTATTGGTGTATAGGAATGCAACTGATTCCTGTTTATTGATTTTATATCCTGTGACTTTGCTGAATTCATGGATCCGTTCTAGAAGTTTTTTGGTGGAATCTTTTGGGTTTTCCATATAGAGTATCATGTCATCTGCAAAGAGGGAAAGATTGACTTCCTCCTGGACTATTTGGATGCCTTTTATTCCTTTTTGTGGTCTGATTGCTGAGACTAAGACTTAGGAAATATACTCTTAACCATAGAAGAGAAGCTGATGCTTACTGGAGGGAGGAGGGTGGGGGTTGGGTTCAATAAATGATGGAGATTAAAGAGGGAATTTATGATGAGCACTGGGTGTTGTATGTAAGTGATGAATCACTAAACTCTACACCTTAAACTAATATAGCACTATGTTAGCTAACTGGAATTTAAATAAAATTAAAATTTTTTTTATGTCTTTATTTTATTTTGAGAGACAGGGATGGAGAGCAAGTGGGGGAAGGACAGAGAGAGAGGGAGACACAGAATCTGAAGCAGGCTCCAGGCTCTGAGCTGTCAGCACAGAGCCCTATGCGGGGCTCGAACCCACAAACCATGAGATCATGTCCTGAGCCGAAGTCGGACACTCAACCAACTGAGCCACCAAGGCGC
>NW_027530029.1:4070-4444 GCF_008692635.1 Crocuta crocuta
ACTCAACCAACTGAGCCACCAAGGCGCCCCTAAATAAAAAAATTTGAAGAAAAAAAACCTGAAACTTTATATGAAGTAAGAAAATTTTTTTTTAATGTTTACTTATTTTGAGAGAGTGCGTATGTAAGCGGAGAAAGGGCAGAGAGAGGAGGAGAGAGAGAATCTTAAGTAGGTTCTGTGCTATCAGCAAAGAGCCCAATGAAGGGTTTGATCTCATGAACTGTGAGATCATGACCTGAGCTGAAATGAAGTGTAGGATGCATGACCGACTGAGCCACCTAGGCGCTCCAAGAAAAATTTTAAATCAATAAGTACAATTAAAACACTCATGGTCATAGGGGAGTTCTATTGTTAGTTTCCTGAGGAACCTCCAC
>NW_027530030.1:0-1910 GCF_008692635.1 Crocuta crocuta
GGGGTCAAGTGGCAGCACAATCTGTGATCCGCAGCCTCAGTGCTGCTTGGGGTCAAGTCCCAGGAACTCAGCCTTGGCCCACAGCCTCTGTGCTGCCCGGGACGCTGCCCTGGATTGTGTGGGAGTGCAGCAGAGCAGTTTTTCCTGGCGTCCTCTGGGACTGGGGGCACCTAGTTCAAAGTCAGCACCCCAGCTAGAACTAAAACACTCTCTTTCCAAGCCAAGGTTTTTCTCTTCTCCACGGACAGTTCTATGAGCAGTTTCAGTGGCTCTTTCTTTTCCCTTTGACTCACAGAGGCTGCCCAAAAGCCAGGTTCTGTACCCTCCCTCCATGTCTCAGGTCCAGGCCTGCTTTTATCTTCCCCAGTTCACACTCACACACTTATGAGGTTGCCTTCCCAGTGTACTCTGTCTCTTTCTCTTCCCAAACTCCTGTGGCTCAGTGTCCTGACTTCAGGCCTTCTCTGAGAGATGGGTGCAAGCAAAATGCACGGAGCTCCCTACTTCTCTGTCATCTTGCCTCCCTGCCCCATTCCAGTTTAAAGTTATTGTGTGTATGGTATAGGAAAGTGGTCTTATTATGCCCGATTCGTGAGTCCCCTGAGATCCCCCAGGAGCCGACACTGATGCAAGTACAAAAGGGTCTTTTTATTACAAGCTCGAGCAGGGACTCCAATGTACCCCGACGCAGCGGTGATGATATGGAGCCCCGCGCTCATGATCGCAGGGCTTTTTATTGTGCTTACAGTGGAATTTGGGGCGTTCTAGCTTGGCAGCCTCCTGATAGGTACAGGCTGTCTTGTCAGCACCCAATTGGTTTGGCCCATCTGGCCTGACTGCAAACTGCTAACTGGAACGTCTTAGGATATAGGCACCTGTTTTAAACTGATTGGCTGTTGTCATAGCTAGGGAAGTAACTAAGGGCAGAACCTGGGACTAGGTTCGGGCCTAGTTCACTCTCAAGATGGAGGTTTAATTTGAAATGGAATCAGTTAGATTTAGGTATTACATTCCCTCCTCTTCTTGAGACTTCTGTGGACCCAAAATCATGGGTCCTCTAGGAGCTCGAGCTCTATCGAGTTATCTATGTTTTGGGGATGTTGGTATTGTGACCGGAGGACCATTAATTGGATGGCCCCCAAGCGTTCTTTCATAAATGTAACTAGTCTATTAAGAATGCAAGGTCCAAAGGTTAGTAACAGCAATAAAATCAATAGGGGGCCCAATAAAGTAGAAATCAGGGTAGTTAGCCAAGAGGAGTTGTTAAACCATTTCTCAAACCAACTCCGGCTCAGTTCATACTCTCGTTTTCGTCTAGCCAGGCCTTCTCTTATTTTAGCTAGAGATTTTTTTGACTATTCCTGAATGATTGACATAAAAACAGCATTCTTCTCTAAGGGCAGCACATAATCCACCTTGTTGGAGGAATAAGAGGTCTAAGCCCCTTCTATTCTGCAGTACTACTTCCTCTAGTGAGGTCAAGGATTCTTGTAAATGGGCAATAGAGTTTTCTAGGTTCTGGATGTCAGTATCTATGGCCATTCTTAAGTCCTGATAGTTTTTACTTTGGGTTGCTAAGGCTGAAATACCAGTTCCTGCTCCTGTCACTCCCGGGCCCAGAAGGACGGTCAAAGTGAGAGCAGTGATAGGCTCTCTCCTGGTCCGCATCAGGTAGCTTGACCCAGTCAGGGATAATTTCTTCATTGGCATGGTAGAGGACTCGGGGCACTAGTTGGACCAAAACCCAGAAGTCTTTGTTGTGGTTTAGGACCGCACTATGTACACAAGGGGTGAGCCCAGTAGAGCAGGCCCACCATCTTTGGTTTGGTGGGATTATGTATCCATTGTCCCTAATCTGTTCAGTATGATTGCAAAGGTGTGAATGTGAAGCCGGGACCTGTCCCATGCAT
>NW_027530031.1:0-3756 GCF_008692635.1 Crocuta crocuta
TCTCTCTCTTAGAAATTAAAAAAAAATTTAAATCCATGGAGGAGAAGACTCGGGTATGTGAGGATATGAAGACATTTGGATTCCGAGGAAGAAAGGCACAGGTCAGGGGTGCTTGGTTGGTAGAGTCGGTAGATGCACAAGTCTTGATTTCAGCATTGTGGGTTTGAGCAGCATATACGGTGTAGAGATTACTTCATGTGAAATCTTTAAAAAGAAACATGAGGAACAAAGTTCAAAGAAATGACGACGAATCGGGTCCTGGCGCGTCCCGGGCTCGGGCCCTAACCCTAGCCCTAGNCCTAGGCGTCGAGCCCCCCCTAACCCTAGCCCCGCCCCTCAGGTTCCCCAGAAGCCGGCGCCGAGGCCCGCACCGGGCATGGGTTCTCACTTCAGGCCTCCCTGGAGAAGCTGGGACTGGTGCCGCTTTGGCCCTGGACACTCCCGCAGACGCCGCCCTAACCCTAGCCGCGCCCCGGGCCCCACAGGGGGCCGGGTCCTCATGGCGACAACCAGACGGGCCTGAGGCTCCAAAGCGGTGCCGGATTCCTGGGCACGGAGAGGGGACCACGGCCACGTTTGCCGGGCGCGGCAGCCTCGGCAGCACAGCCTTAGGAGGCACCCCCGACACCGGGTTCCCAGATAGCGCGGGCCCTGGGAGACAATGGCTAAGGCTGGGAGGCAACGCGCCACGCACCCTCAACTCAGGCCTCCGCGGGGAGCGAAACCGGACGGGCCTGAGGCTCCGAAGCGGTGCCGGATTCCTCGGCACGGAGAGGGGACCACGGCCACGACGTTCGCCGGGAGCGGCACCCTCGGCAGCACGGCCTTCTGGAGGCACCACCGACGCAGGGTTCCCAGATAGCGCGGGCCCTGGGAGACAAACGCTAAGTCTGGGAGGCAACGCGCCACGCGCCCTCAACTCAGGCCTCCGAGGGGAGTGCGGCACTGCCGGCACATGACCATCAGGTCATGACGCTTCCCGGGCTCGGGCCCTAACCGTAGCCCTAGGCGTCGAGCACCCCCTAACCCTAGCCCCGCCGCTCAGGCTCCCCAGAAGCCGGCGCCGAGGCCCGCCCCGGGCATGGGTTCTCACCTCAGCCCTCCCTGTGGAAGCCGGGACTGGTGCCACTTCGGCCCTGGCCGCTCCCCCAGAGGCCTCCCAATCCCTAGCCACGCCACGGGCACCACGGGGTTCCGGGTCCTCATGGCGAAAACCGGACGGGCCTGAGGCTACGAATCGGTGCCGGATTCCTCGGCCTCCGGGGGAGCGCGGCACTGCCGGCGGATCGGGTCCTGGCGCGTCCCGGGCTCAGGCCCTAACCCTAGCCCTAGGCGTCGAGCATCCCCTAAACCTAGCCCCGCCCCTCAGGCTCCCCAGAAGCCAGCGCCGAGGCCCGCNCCCGCCGCGGGCATGGGTTCTCACTTCGGGCCTCCCTGGAGAAGACTGGACTGGTGCGGCTTCGGCCCTGGCCACTCCGCCGGAGGCCGCCCTAACCCTAGCCGCGCCCCGGGCCCCACGGGGGGCCGGGTCCTCATGGCGACAACCGGACGGGCCTGAGGCTCCGAAGCGGTGCCGGATTCCTCAGCACGGAGAGGGGACCACGGCCACGATGTTCACCGGGCGCGGCAGCCTCGGCGGAACGTCCATCCGGAGGCACCCCCGACGCCGGGTTCCCAGATAGCGCGGGCGCTGGGAGACAAAGGCTAAGGCTGGGAAGCAACGTGCCACGCACCCTCAAGTCAGGCCTCCGTGGGGAGCGCGGCACTGTCGGCGTATCGGGTCCTGATGCGTCCCGGGCTCGGGCCCTAACCCTAGCCCCAGGCATCGAGCACCCCCGAACCCTGGACCCGCCCCTCAGGCTCCCCAGAAGCCGGCGCCGAGGCCCGCCACGGGCATGGGTTCTCACCTAAGCCCTCCCTGGAGAAGCAGGGACTGGTGCCGCTTCGGCCCTGGCCACTCCGCCGGAGGCCGCCCTATCCTTAGCCACGCCACGGGCACCACGGTGGTCCGGGTCCTCATGGCGACAACCAGATGGGCCTGAGGCTCCGAATCGGTGCCGGATTCCTCAGCACGGAGAGGTGACCACGGCCACGACGTTCGCCGGGCGCGGCAGCCTCGGCGGCACGGCCATCCGGAGGCACCCCCGACACCGGGTCCACTGACGGGGCGGGCCCTGGGAGCCAAACGCTAAGGCTGGCCGGCACCCCGCCACGCGCCCTCAACTCAGGCCTCCGGGGGGAGCGCGGCACTGCCGGCGGTTCGGGTCCTGGCGTGTCCCGGGCTCGGGCCCTAACCCTAGCCCTAGGCGTCAAGCACCCCCTGACCCTAGTCCCGCCCCCCAGGCTCCCCAGAAGCCGGCGCCGAGGCCCGCCCCGGGCATGGGTTCTCAGTTCAGACCTCCCTGGAGAAGCCGGGTCTGGTGCCGCTTCGGCACTGGCCGCTCCCCCGGAGGCCGCACTAACCCTAGCCGCGCCTCGGGCGCCACGGGCTGCCGGGTCCTCATGGCGAAAACCGAACGCGCCTGAGGCTCCGAAGCGGTGCCAGATTCCTGGGCACGGAGAGGGGACCACGGCCACGACGTTCACCAGGCGCGGCAGCCTCGGCGGCACGGCCGTCTGGAGGCACCCCTGACTCCGGATCCCCCAGGGGGCGAGCTGTGGGAGCCAAACGCTAAGGCTGGCTGGCACCGCGCCACGCGCCCTCAACTCAGGCCTCCGGGGGGAGCACGGCACTGCCGGCGGATCGGGACCTGGCACGTCCCGGCCTGGGCCCTAACCCTAGCCCCGCTCCTCATGCTCCCAAGAAGCCGGCGCCTAGGCCCGTCCCGGGCATGGGTTCTCCCTTGAGCCCTCCCTGGAGAAGACGGGACTGGTGCCGCTTTGGCCCTGGCCACTCCCCCGGAGGCCGCACTAACCCTAGCCTGGCCTCGGGCCCCACGGGGTGCCGGGTCCTCATGGCGAAAACCGGACGGGCGTGATGCTCCGAAGCGGTGCCGGATTCCTCGGCACGGAGAGGGGACCACGGCCACAACGTTTGCCGGGCGCGGCAACCTCGGTAGCACGGCCTTCTGGAGGCAGCCCCGACGCCGGGTTCCCAGATAGCGCGGGCCCTGGGAGACAAACGCTAAGGCTGGGAGGCACCGCGCCACGCGCCCTCAGCTCAGGGCTCCGAGGGGAGCGCGGCACTGCCGGCGTATCGGGTCCGAACGCTTCCCGGGCTCGGGCCCTAACCCTAGCCCCAGGCGTCGAGCACCACCTAACCCTGGACCCGCCCCTCAGGCTCCCCAGGGCCGGCGCCGAGGCCCGCCCCGGGCATNGGCTCGGGCCCTAACCCTAGCCCTAGGCGTCGAGCACCCCCTAACCCTAGCCCCGCCCCTCATGCTCCCCAGAAGCCGGCGCCTAGGCCCGTCCCGGGCATGGGTTCTCCCTTGAGCCCTCCCTGGAGAAGACGGGACTGGTGCCGCTTTGGCCCTGGCCACTCCCCCGGAGGCCGCACTAACCCTAGCCTGGCCTCGGGCCCCACGGGGTGCCGGGTCCTCATGGCGAAAACCGGACGGGCGTGATGCTCCGAAGCGGTGCCGGATTCCTCGGCACGGAGAGGGGACCACGGCCACAACGTTTGCCGGGCGCGGCAACCTCGGTAGCACGGCCTTCTGGAGGCAGCCCCGACGCCGGGTTCCCAGATAGCGCGGGCCCTGGGAGACAAACGCTAAGGCTGGGAGGCACCGCGCCACGCGCCCTCAGCTCAGGGCTCCG
>NW_027530031.1:8061-9463 GCF_008692635.1 Crocuta crocuta
GGATGCCCGCCCTGGAACCCAAACGCTAAGGCTGGCCAGCACCGTGCAATGTGCCCTCAACTCACCCCTCTTCTTGGTCCCCTGCACTGCCGGTGGATCGTTTCCTGGATCAACCCATGCTCACGCACTACCCCGAGCCCTTGCACTCTGCACATCCCAACCCTAGACCTCTCCCTCAGGCTCCCAGGAACCCCGCATCTGGGTTTGTCCTGCAGTTGGCCCTCATTTCAGCCCTTTCGGTTCATCGCGGGACTGGTGCCCATTCCAACCTGCCGCCTCCCCAGGATGCAACTCTCTCCCTAGCCTCAGCTGTCTCTCCCTATGGGGATTCGAGTCCTCTACTTGAGAAAACCCCAGCATCGGGGCCCAGAAGTGGTGATGGCATCTTCAGTATGGAATGTGGAACATCACCATGATCTGCACAAATCCCAGAAACCGCTGCAGGAGGGGTGTCCTGAGGCCCCACTGCAGCCGGGCTCAATGAGGAGGCAGGTCCTGGAAACGGAACACTGTGCCTAGCCATCACCACCCTTGCGATCTGAGCTCTGTGCTCTCGGTGGACCACTGCACTGCTGGAGGTCCATGCTGAGAGCCTCCACAGATCTATTCCTAAGAATACTCTACCCCCTACACTGATCCCGATCCCGACACCTAGTCCTTCCCCTCGTCCTAACTGCACACCTAACCCACGCCAGCGCATGCACCCTCATGTCTGTCCTCCAGGCAGATCCCGGGACCAGTGCCACTTTGGACCTGGTGACGCCCCTGGACTGAATCCCAACCCTAGCCAAGGCTCTGTCACCTTGGGGACTCCTTTCCAGAGGACACTCCTCTACAAAACCTGTGAGCTACTAACTCCTCAGCTAGAAATTCAAAGTGGCTTTTGCCCTGTAGGGACACAGACCAGTAAATCTGGCTAAAAAGTGTTGGAAGTGTTTTATGACCAAATGAGGTGTATTGTCCTTACCCTTTTTCTCTTCCAACAGCTAGGCCTGCAAGACCTCAGCCAGGTCCTGGAGGCTGCTGGTCCTCCACTTAACTTATGGTCCTCCCCAGGACCCTGAGCTTGTCCAGGCCATGGGGATGGCGACGTGTGTCTACACGGAGACTGAGGATGTCTGGGCCATGCTCCATCGTGGCGGGGACATGGATGTGTCCACATGGTCATCGTTGTTGTCCGCGCCGTGGCGATGGGCACCTGTCGTCCATTCGGACACTGAGGATGTCTGTGCTGAGGTGTCTCTGGGTGGTGTCCCGTCATATGGGGATGAGGATGTGTCATCCATGCAGACACTGAGGATGGCCAGGTACTGTCCCGTCATTCTGAAGGTGGGTCTTGTGCACATGGACACTGCTCTTGTCCAGGCTATGTCCCGTCATCATGAGGGACAGGTGGCATGCT
>NW_027530032.1:0-561 GCF_008692635.1 Crocuta crocuta
AAACCCAGTAGAAGAGAAATAATAAAATCAGGGCAGAAATAAACAGTATAGAAACCTAAGAAACACTTGAACAGATCAATGAAACCAAGAGTTGGTTTTGTGAAAAAGTAAACAAAATCGACAAACGTCTAGCCAGGCTTCTCAAAAAGAAGAGAGAGAGCACTCAAATAGACAAAATCATGAATGAAAATGGACTTATTACAACAAACCCTTAGAAATACAAGCAATTATCAGGGAATACTATGAAAAACTATATGCCAGCAAACTGGGCAACTTACAAGAAATGGACAAATTCCTAAACACACACTCACTACCAAAATTCATACGGAAGAGATAGAAAACCNGAGATAGAAAACCTGAATAGACCCATAACAAGTGAGGAAATCGAATCAGTTATCCAAAAATCTCTCAAAAAATAAGTGCCCTGGGCCAGATGGCTTCCCTGGGGAATTCTACCAGACATTTAAAACAGAATTAATATCCATACTTCTCAAGGTATTTGAAAAGATAGAAATCGAAGGAAAACTTCTGAACTCATTTTATGAAGCCAGCATCACTTTG
>NW_027530033.1:0-777 GCF_008692635.1 Crocuta crocuta
CCAAAATCTATAAAGAGCTTATCAAACTCAACACCCAAAAAGCAAATAATCTTGAGGAAATGGGCTAAAGACAAATAATCCAGTGAAGAAATGGGCTAAAGACATGAACAGATACTTCTCCAAAGAAGACATACAGATGGCCAACAGACACATGAAATGATGCTCAAGGTCACTCATCATCAAGGAGATACAAATCAAAACCACAAAGAGATACTACCTCACACCTGTCAGAATGGCTAACATTAACAACTTCAGCAACAATAGATGTTGGTGAGGATGTGGAGAAAGAAGATTGCTTTTGCACTGCTGGTAGGAATGCAAACTGCTGCAGCCACTCTGGAAAACAGTATGGAGATTCCTCAAAAAATTAAAAACAGAACTAACTACCCAACAACCCAGCAATTGCACTACTAGGTATTTATCCAAGCGATACAGGTGTGCTGTTTCAAAGGGACATATGCACCCCAATGTTTATAGCAGCACTAACAACAATAGCCAAAGTATGGAAAGAGCCCAAATGTCCATCAGTGGATGAATGGNAGAAGATGTGCTGTGTGTGTGTGTGTATACCGAATATTACTTGGCAATCAAAAAGAATGAAATCTTGCCACATGCAACTACATGGATGGAACTAGAGGATATCATGCTAAGCAAAATTAGTCACAGAAAGATAAATATCATATGACTTTACTCATATGAGGACTTTAAGATGCAAAACAGATGAACATAAGAAAGGGAAGCAAAAATAATATAAAAACAGGGAGAGGGACAAAAACA
>NW_027530034.1:0-192 GCF_008692635.1 Crocuta crocuta
GTAATGCCTTTCTTCATCTCTTGTTATTGTCTTTAATTTAAAGTCTAGTTCGTCTGATATAAGCAAAGCTACTCCGGCTTTCTTTTGATTTCCAGTAGCATGGTATATATTTCTCCATCCCCTTACTTTTAATCTGAAGGTATCTTCCAGTCTAAAATGAGTTTCTTGTAGACAGCATATAGATGGATTTTG
>NW_027530034.1:542-780 GCF_008692635.1 Crocuta crocuta
ATTCCATTCTGGCCTGCCAGGTTTCAGTAGATAGGTCTGTCACCACTCTGATATGTCTCCCTTTGTATGCTAGAGCCCTTTTCTCCCTAGCTGCTTTCAAAATTTTCTCTTTGTCCTTATATTTTGCCATTTTTACTATGATATGCCTTGCAGAAGGTCGATTCAGGTTACGTCTGAGGGGGGGTCCTCTGAACCTCTTGTATTTCAACGTTTACTTCTTTTCCCAGGTCGGGGAAGT
>NW_027530035.1:0-3797 GCF_008692635.1 Crocuta crocuta
ACCTGAGCCAAAATCAAGAGTTGGATGCCCAAATGACTGAGCCACACAGGTGTCCCAGAAAATAGTCATTTTAAGAAGAGCTAAATACCAGTAGTCTCCTAGTGTCTTGGTTACTTCTTCTATTCAACAGGAACACACTTCAAATATTTTACCAATATAATATTTTGGGTTATTGCCAAAAAGCATGCACAAGCAAGAACTGGTATAGATAGCAACACTGGACAAATCAGATGCCAAATTAGTGTCTATTCTAAAATATTCCTGCTTGTCTTTTTTATACTGATAAAACTATTTTGCTAGTTCCCATATTGCTTCTGTGCTGCAATAATGTATCATCATTCGGCTTCCAGCAGTAGGCCAATTTGGAGACTCTAGAAGAGAATCTTGAGAAGAAATAAAAGGAGATCCTGTACATGACATAGTTTCTATTGCATTGCTGAGCTTTACATAGGTGAAGAAAAGCTCCAAGGGGCTTATATGCAAAAATAAAATCCATCATCTTCAGGTAAATTCTTAACTGTGAGCCACATTTGCAAACCTAAAGATACAGTAGCCTGAAGGTAAATGCCAACATAAGCACCAAGTTCTGCAGTCTTAGCTTCCCATCAGCAGCAGGGGTGCAGAACTAAACCTGAGATGTCGGGATTCTACCGGAGACGCTCAAAGGGGTTCAAGCAGTCCCAGGTCAGCAATGCCCCTACAGTCCGCACGGGAACACATGAACCTTCTCTCACGGGGAACACACGCTGAATTTAGGCTCCCAGATTTTCCTCAGAATAAAATAATGTCAAACAGAAGACAACAGGCAACAATCTCAAGATGTACAGGGAAACCAACCACCAGAAATGAGACTCGGAAGGAACAAAACATAGGTTTAGACTACCAAGGACATCAGGTACTGAGGTCTCAGACCGAGTGTTACAAACGAGGCACGGAATGTTTACGGAAATAAAGGATAGCATCACAAACATGCAAACAGTGAGAAGTGACCAAAACTGACTAGGAAGGTTTAAAAAGGGGGGAGGGGAATACAAATAGAAACTTACAAATGAAAAATGTAAGGGTTGAAATTCAAATAAAATGAAAGGGCAGATGGGTTAAAGAGAGTATTAGATGCCACCACCACCACCAAAAAAATTGATGAACTACAATCAGAATACAGATCTGAAAAGACTGTGAAATGTCACACAAAGAGATAAAAATGTGGGAAATATGGAAGACAAATCAAGTGATATGTATGAAAAAATAATGAAAAAATGTAGCCTAACTCTAACCAGAGTACCTGAGGGAAAGAACAGGGTAAATGAAGGAAAGGTTAATATTTGAAGCTTAGAGCTTGTGAATTTTCCTGAGTGAATGGAATATACCAATCCACACCACCAAGCACAGTATCCACCGAGAAATATAAATGTGAGGAAATCCAGAACTAGATACTTGTAATGAGCCTGCAGGAAAGTCAGCTTTGACAAAAGATCCTAAAAGTAGAAAGAGAGAAAAGATCACCTGCAAATGACAGACTTACAGCAGGCAGCCACAATAGGAGCCAGAGTCAATAAAGTAATATAGTAAATGGGCGAAGAAATAATACCTGTCATCCTGCAATGGTGCACTCAGAGAAACCTACCTTTTAAAAATGCTAAAGAGATAAACACAAACCAACACAGTTTAGGAACAATAAACTAACACACACACAAAATGTTATTACTGGAAAAAGAAACAAAAGGAAAACAAACCCAGAAGGATGGTCTATGATGGAAAAACAGATGGTAAACAAAAAGGAGGTAAATCTAAAAACAATATCCTGTCTATGGAACAGGACCTGAAATATTTATAGAAATTAGAGTATGCTACTTTTTTTTACAAGCATCCCAGATTATTTTTTACTGCATTAGCTTAAGAAACAATGATGTAATTGAAAAAGCTTTACAAAGCATACTTTGTAAAGTAAAAAAAGGTAAGAAAAAAAGGTAAATTAGTATGAATGAGAAAAACAGAGTGAAAAGTCAGTGCATGTAAATGTAGCCACCGCCACACTGTAATTCTTTCTTTGTTGTGAAATAAATAGTACATAAATAAATAATCCCCAGAGCGTGATCAGTTTCTAAGAAATGTACATCTGTTATTTCTGTTGAATAGGAAGTTTCGGGTCATTTTCCTGTTACAGAACACGCAATCTAGACACCATTCCAAGCCTCCTCAAGATCCAATCTGACTCCACACTTTGCTTCCTTACACTGTGTTCCTGCCAAAACCAAGCCACTCTGCTCTAAACACATATTCTATGCTAATGCTTTATTCACAGACAGAAATGTGCTTTTCTTCAATCCCTCCAAGGGTATTGAAGTCCTATCCTTCCTGAGAGATGCTTTCCAAATGTCACTTCTATTAGGAAATCGTTTCTGACCTCCAACTCTGCCTTCTCAGGTATAAATAGCCTTCCCTACCTCAGAAGCAGCATGGCTTTGCTCAAGCCTCTCTTCCGGGACTTAACACATTCACTCTTACAATTTCTCTTCACATCTCATGACTAGACTCAAAGCTCATTGAAAATAAGATCTGTTTAAGAATAAACTTTGAGGGGCGCCTGGGTGGCTTAGTCGGTTAAGCGTCCGACTTTCGCTTAGGTCATGATCTCGCGGTTCGTGGGTTCGAGCCCCGCGTCGGGCTCTGTGCTGACTGCCAGCTCAGAGCCTGGAGCCTGTTTCAGAGTCTGCGTCTCCCTCTCTCTCTGACCCTCCCCTGCTCACAGTCTCTCTCTCTCCTAGCAATAAATAAATTAAAAGAAAAATAAAAAAAAGAATAAACTTTGAAAATAGAGACTAGCATGGGAATTTACAAACAGTAGGGCTTCAATATTTGTGGAATTAATGAAATGAAACGGAAATGGTAAACATCTCTGAAATAAGTAAGCTTTCAGGAACAAAATGAGAGGGATCAATCCGTTGTGAACTGTATCCATGTACACTTATGATATATTCACATTTATATTTAATAACCAATTGATTATTGGTTATTAATAGACCAATAATTATTAATTAAATATAAATCTGACTATATAACCAAATAATTATTGGTTATTAAATGGACCAATGAGATTCCATCTTTATAAGCCAACAGAGACCATGAACAAATGGTGTAAACTATCATAAACCATGTATTAGAGAAATCCTACATTTGGCAAGATGAAAACCGATTATGTAAAAATTATCCTGTCCTCTTCATGATGTGAAAAACATCTTGGTTAAAATAATTCGAACTGAGCCAGTGAATCCATCGCGCTTGGAAACTAGGCCGCTATAAGCCGGTCAAGAAGCCGTTCCTTCTGCGGAGGAACTGAAGCCGTCACACGCTGACGGTGGGGATGTGACGGTGCAACCGTGGAGAACGTCGGGGCGGGCTCCGGACGCTTACGCAGAGGCACGCGGGACCCGCAGCCCCTCCCCCAGGCCTATGCCCCGGGGAACTGGACACCGACGTCTACACCAAACCCGGTACACGAACGTCCGCAGCCGCCTCGGTGGCGGCGGCCAGTCGTGGAGGCCCCCGAGGCCCGCCACCTGCACGGTGCACACGAGAGGCACCTTAGCGCTGAGAACTAGGTCAGGGTTTCCAGAGGCTGGGGCGGGCCCGGGGTCTGACCGTGGAGACTGTGGGGGACCTTTCTGGGGGGTGGGAATGTTCCAAAACTAGATTCTGCTAGTTTTTCATAACTTTGCAAATCAAGTTAAAATCACTGAATAGTGAAGGAGAGGGAGACGAGGAGGAGCAGGAGCAGGAGGAGAAGCAGAAGCAAGAAG
>NW_027530035.1:5012-11396 GCF_008692635.1 Crocuta crocuta
CAGACGGTCCCGCGCCGGAGAGACCGTGTGTGCCATCTTCGCGGGCCGGCGTTCAGAGACGTCCGCCCCGGCCACAGTGACCCTCTCCGCAGGCGCAGTGACTGCCTGTGACGCAAGCGTCAACTGCCGGAGGCGGCCCGCGAGGGAGCCAGAGTGCTCTTCCTGAGCAAGAGAGTCAGGGGTGTCCAGCAATGACCACACACACACACACACACAGGCATGAAGTTTACTTGCTAATCTATCAATGATTCTATGATACTTTTTAATTCCACTTTTAGCAATAACCAATTAAACACGCTTCTATCTTCATAAGATTATTAATAAGGAGCCGTGTCATAATTTTCCTTTGAAAATAACTTATTAGGTTGATGTACAGCAAAATATGACAGAAAGTTCAGAAAAATTCAGTTATTTTCCTACATTAAAGGAAAAAAATAAAAATTTGGGGAGAGTTTTGAAAAACATGCCTTTTTGTCCTCATTTTTCAGAGAAACTTCAGTAGACAATAAATTCAAGCTTTAGCTGAAATGGCAGTACTAAGTCCACTATTTTACATTCATAATTTCCCCATTTGATCAAGTCATGATATTTTAATAGCTTCCCATGGCTTTCGGTACCACGCTTCCTTAGCTTTCTGATCCACCTGTAAGATTCTCGTCAGTTTGTTAAACATGGTATAATCCCTTTTCTCTCCAAGCCTTCTGAACACATGAGCTGCTCTGGCTGGAGCGCCCCACACTGCCTTCCCTCCAGCACCCACGCACTTCCATACCCTCACCTCCTCTGCTCCCCTCACCTGCCCTTCATGCTCACTACCTTCCGTTACCTGGCTGACTTCCTATCTCTGTTTCAGATCCCAAATGCCTCAGGGTGCCTTATTTTGGATTTCTAATTTAAATTAGGTATATCTGTTATTAAGTCCCAAAGAACGCTACGTGACTCTTCATCAAACTATAACTATCATTTACCTTCCCAAAGAGATTATAAATGCTATATGGATACAGACCATATTATTTTCAACTCATTACTTTTGTAAACTTTAGTTACAAAGATATTGTTTGGTATTCACAGGTGCTTGGTAAATATTGAGTGAATAAATATAACTGACTATGTCATTCCGTTCCATATATATATTCTAGATGTATTTTATCTTTTTGCTTTTAACATATCATAGCCTTAAGATGGGGACCATGTTTTGTACTGGAGTATCTTTAATAGTACCTAACAGGGGCGCCTGGGTGGCTTAGTCGGTTAGGCGTCCGACTTTCGCTTAGGTCATGATCTCGCGGTTCGTGGGTTCGAGCCCCGCGTCGGGCTCTGTGCTGACAGCCAGCTCAGAGCCTGGAGCCTGTTTCAGTCTGTGACTCCCTCTCTCTGACCCTCCCCTGCTCGCGCTGTCTCTCTCTCTCTCCTAGAAATAAATAAAACATTAAAAAAAAACCAGTACCTAATAGAATATATTAAATAAATACAATTTAACATCATTCTATTTTTTTGACTTTTCACAGCAGAATGAGGTATAAAAATACTTCTTTAAAGCATACATTCTGCATCTACTCATTTTCTTTAAAAACTCTTTCTGGATATTTAACATATCTTCACGTTATACATGTGATACAATGTATAATATACATTAATTCATATACCATCTATGTATAAATACATACGCAAACAAAACAAACCTTCCCATTTAAAGTCTACTTTATGACCTATTGTGTTCTTGCCAAATCCAACCATGTTAGTTACTGCATTAGATATTCTAAATGTGCTCCCCGGAATCACTTTCTAACCTTCTGCACCCTCGTCGGTGCCCTAGGAGGATGAATTCTGTCGACTTCATCAACTGGACCTGCAGTTACACTCTGGTTTCCGGTTGAGTTTGTCCACTAGCAGGTGAGTAATAAAGCAGAAAAAGTATGGACTGTTTATCCTTCCGGTTTGCTCCACGCTCTTCTGTGGTTTGGCAGTGGTTGTATCCTTCACCTAAGGCAAGAGCTCATGGAGAGGGCCCTTCCTACAGTTGAAGCTCTTCCAAGGAGCTTTTCCTTTCCTTTCTCCATCAAGGTTAGGATTGTCCATGGTTCCCACCACTACAAGTCCCTGGGTGTTTCACCATCTCTTACTGGTTCTCTTAACCCTGCCCACAACTCTTAAAAAGGCTTATCAATTATCTTGGTTGAGTGTGTCATTAAGTTCCTGCTAGGTCCTTGATGGATAGATTAACATACATAAAGACTATTACACAGACCCTCCTTGAAATGATGTTGTGGAACAGACAGAGCACTGGACTCTCTGTGCAATTAAATACTACTTTGCATTCTTGATTCCGAGACTCTAAAACTGGCATTGCTTCCATTACTTCTTGTTCTTCCTGCCCACTGGGCTCCCAACTGAGAAATGGTCAGTGTGGTATATCAAAGGGCAAAATCCCTGTGGTAACATTAACTAGTACAGAGTTAGTTTTCACAACGCAGAGTACTAACCACTATACGATCACGGCGAGGTACTGGGGACTTAGTAGTTAGTTTTCAAATGGAGCTTCAGGGATCTCTAGAGTGGACTTCTAGAACTTTACTGTGAAACATATTACTGGGCTACCTATTAGAATGTAGACTGATTTCGTTAAGTCCAGCTGGGACTAGAGATGTCCCAGTACTAACTAGCTTCTAAGATTCTGCATCTCCAACCAGGTGCTGATGCTTTTAGACCACACCCTCAAGTGTCAATCCACCCCCCCCCAACGTGTCTGTGGTCATGCCTCCAGAAGGATGGGGGGAGGCTGGGAGAAAGGACTTCTCCCCTACATCTTTACTTTCAACTGTTTTACATTTTATGATTCCAAATAAGATTTCATTCCAAGGGGAAAATGACTCTACTTCTTTAAATGTTTATGAACTACTAAAATACTAGCCTAATGCTCACCTTGCAAGTGAAATCAAGAGATAAGATGATTTACCCAAAGTCATAACGAGATGGTGACTGAGACACAATGAGAATTTAGCCATTTATTCTTTCTACTTTATTGACTCTGATTTCTTTCTTCTCTTTTTCTTATTTCTATTTTTGAATGTCACATTACTTTGGAAATTGTGAGAAAAATCTATTTCTACGTGGGCTGTTGAGTCTCCGCATGACAGGACCCATCTGCAGGCACTGAGAACTTTCCAGGGAATGGGGTGTAACACTGAGTCACCATCTTGTAAGTCTTTTGGAGGTCCACTCAAAGTAACTCTCTTTTATGAAGAGAATTATTCCAGGTAATGTTTTCAAATGCAAAGAGACCACAGTGCTTATGTTTTAAATTTGGCATTATTTTTCCTCTGTATTCTGGAATTTGTGGACATAGATATTTTTAGCTTTAGGATCCCATACCGTCTACTATTCTGCTTATCTGATTCTCTAAAATTTGTACTTTTCTGAAAATATAATAGAGGAACAGAAAATATTTCCAAAGGGTTTCTTTTCAGCTTTTCACATAATATGTATTTTCACATTAGGACTATATACAAAACCCAAGCAACATTTATCACTAGAAAAATTCAATAGTTTGTATTATTAATATTTACTCATTTTCATCTTCCATTTCGCCATTCTCAGCAAATACCACAATTGAAGTTTAACGCTGAGCTGAAGGCTTGACACGGTTGGTTTTAGGCTTTTCATCTGCTATCTGTGACTCACTGCTCTTGATTAATATCCCTTCAAAATATTTACACTCTGTTTCTTGTGCCTAATAACCAGTATTTACAAGCTTGAGACCCACTTTACAAACCCGTGGTTAAAGCACAAACATGAAAACCAAGTTTGGCCTATTTTGTTCTTTTACAATATCACTGCTATGTCAGAACTTATTTTCAATAAGGCATGTTTTCCTTAATATCTTGCCACCCAGCAAAGGGTGTAACGTCCTGCTGTGAATGGGCTTACCAGGACTGACGTGACAGGGCTTGCTGTGTGACAAATGGCAAGCGGCAGGATATCATTAAGAACAGAGCTTTATTCTTCTCTGAATAACACAGTCACAGACTTACTTGTGCCTCAATCTTCAAATGAATGAATTTTATTACATCATCTTTCAAGCTACCTTCCTGGGGGACGTGCCAAGAAAAAGAGTTTCATAGAGGACAAAGAACAGCCAATCTCTGTCATCAGGTCAGCCTCTGTTCATGCTCTAATCTTTATGTGGAATGACCTCCCTCAATCTCTACATGTCTAAATCCCACCCATATTTCAAGCTGGAGTTATTTCTTCTTCCCCAAAAGGTTCTCAACCCTGGCTGCACGTTAACATCACCTGGGGAGACATTAAAGTATCACTGTCCAGGGTCCACACCAGAGCAAGTAAATGAGAAAGGAGCTTGCTCGTGTTTCATGGAAGCAGTGTTCTCTTCTTACTCAAAAGAGACAAAACAAACAAAACGAAAAACAAAATAAACAAAAAAATATGTGAGGCCAATATTTTCTCAAATACTCTTCATTTTCCTGCAACAAATCAATTTCTGAGTCCTTAGGGTATTGGCCCACCTTATTGTTTGGAAAGACTTTAATATTTGGAACTGGGTATTTCTTTACTTTTTACTTGAAGGGAGATAAACATGTTAATGTAGGTACATTTTATCTGTGTTCCTGGTGTTTGTCAGACATCTATCAACACTTTTATCTTTTCTGTTAAATGGATTTCATTCTAATCCACTAGACAGAAAAAAGCAGCTTAACATATTTGGGGTGGACAGAGACAGTTCTTTATGAGGTCATAGTTATGCTTAAAAGACTAGGAGGCAGAATTAGAAAATAGCTATTGTGCCACTGCCAATGTAATTATAGATTCATGCAAGTATCATAAATGAATATTAAATCCACTGAGTGTGGGACACCTGGGTGGCTCAGTCAGTTAAGCGTCAAACTTTGGCTCAGGTCATGATCTCACGGTTCATGGGTTGGAGCCCCGCATTGGGCTCTGTGCTTACAGCCAGATCAGAGCCTGGAGCCTGCTTCAGATTCTATGTCTCCCTCTCTCTCTGACCCTCCCCTGCTCATGCTGTCTCTCTCTCAGAAATAAATAAAACATTAAAAATCAAAAAATCAATAAATCAATAAATCCGCCAAGTGAAAGTTTGTTGGACAACAGAGTATGTTCACAGAATGCAGGGTGTCATCCCACAAATAACTTGTTAATTACCAAGTAAAAGTTACCTTTTCAATGGAGAGCTCTAGCAGCCAAAACCTTAACCAAGTGATCTAACATCACAAAGAATGGGATAAACAGGTATTATGTACTTCTTGGTATGATACAATAGAAGGTAAACAATATTGCCTATCCAAAATTATTGCCAAAAACCTTTAATCTAAATGAAAGAGAGAGTGGGGTGCCTGGGTGGCTCAGTCGGCTAAGCGCCAACTTCGGCTCGGATCATGATCTCAAAGTTCGTGGGTTGGAGCCCCGCGTCAGGTTCTATGCTGACAGCTCAGAGCCTGGAGACTGCTTCAAATTCTGTATCTCCCTCTCTCTCTGACCCTCCCCTGCTCACGCTGTCTCTCTCTCTCTCTCACGCACACACACACACACACACATACACACAAAAAACATTAAAAAATTAAAAAAAATAAATGAGAGAGAGAGAGTTATCTACAGAGAACACACTGATCGTTATCAGAGGGAGGTGGATGGAGATGAGTGAAACAGGTGATGGGGATTAAGGATGCACTTGCTGTGATGAGCACCGTATGATGTAGGTATATTGTATACCTGAACCTAATATTACACTGTATGTTACGCTGTATGTTATACTGTATGTTAACTATACTTTAATTAAAATAAAATAAATTTTAAAAAAAGAAACAGAAATAAAAGAGTCTTCTGTGGTTTTAATATACTAAGATAATCCGTGAAAGCACTTTAATTGGCCTTAAAGAAATAAGACTCTGATAATTAACAAAACAAAACAAAAAATCTTTAGCCTAATCTTATTCATGAGAAAAGAACAAAATCTTATTTCTTGAGAAAAATTTGGATCACAGAACTTCAGAAAATATGTTAAAGTCTTAAAAATAACAGTGAGAGTATGTTTAGAACAAAGGTGACTAAAAAACTTGAAAACTAAACACAACATACAATGCTCAATTGGACCCTAAGGGGAATAAACTTAAAGTTTCAGGACAATTGGGGAAATTTGATGTAAATTATATTTTAAGTTATATACTTTCAAAGTTAAGTTTGGGGGAGTTGATAATGATATTATGACGAGGTAGATGAATCTTGTCCTTAGGAGATACACACTACAATCTTAGGGATTAGGTGGTGGAAGTGAATTTCAAATACTAAGGAAATAAAATTCACTACTCACAGATGACATGATATTATATATAGAAATCCCTAAATATTCCA
>NW_027530036.1:0-6012 GCF_008692635.1 Crocuta crocuta
CAAAGGCCCCTTTTATTAAACCTGAGTAGCTGCTCTGGGCCTGGGGGGTGGGGGTGGGGAGAATTCTATGCAAAACAACTGATGAGTAAAGAAGCAAACTGCATGAGCAGTAGGTTATGAAAGTATCTAATGTAAATTTAGAGAGAAAAAAAATCACCAAAAATATAGGTGTAGGATGAGAAACACAGAAGTCAACCTAAAAACTATTCGAACAACTTTGAAGTTAAAATGACAAACTGCTTCAAGATCTAATGGTGAGCTCCTAATTGAAATTCAAGAATGTTGTTAAATGATTTGAGTTTCCAGAAATGAAATGCTAGGGTGAGTCAGAGGGAGGGAGGGAGGGGAGAAATGAATGGAAGGCACAAGAAGAAAATGGAGAATTTTGGTCCCAATATTTTATAAAATCTGACCAAAATTATTGGGACTCTAAAGCCTTTTTTTCCTGCAGCTCTATAACGATGCTGCAAGTCCTTGAGCTCGGTTTTGGAGCTGTGCAAAGGGCCAGTGAGATGGGAGACAGGCTCAAACTTACTCACTGCGGGAGAAATGTGAGACTCTAATTTGATCTAAGGGAAGTCTGAATCCTGATTTTTAGTTATTCTATTTTTTCAGTTCAATATTTCCATACTGTGTGAAATTAGCCAGTCAAATAACTCTAGGTTCTTTCAAGAAAACTTAGCTCCAGGGTGCCTGGGTGGCTCAATCAGTTGTTGAGCATCTTACGTTGGCTCAGATCATGACCCTGCAGTGTGTGAGTTGAAGCTCCAGATGTGTCTCCAGCCCAACACTGGTTCACTGCTGTCAGCCCAGAGCCCACTTTGGATCCTCTCTTCCTCTCTCTGCCCCTACCATGGTTCCCATTCTCTCTATATATCTCTCTCATAAATAAATACACATTAAAAAAAAGAGAGAAAGAAAAGAAAATTTCGTTCCATCCAATGTTGAGGAATCAGATCAGGGTTGCCTGTTCCTAGTCCTGCTGTTCATTCTCCAGCAGAGGGAAGGGTGGGGTTGGGGTGGGGGGCGTGCAATTCCCTTAAGAAACTGAGTGTGCGTCACCATCAAGAGAGCATAGGATTTTGGGGCTACAGGTCTACTGCACGTCCAGCTACTTATCTCTTCCAGACGCTTCTGAGTGTGGTGGATACATGTCACTTACTTGGTCAGGTGGCACATTGGCTTTTCTACGGGTGTCCATGTGGCTTCTGCACCGCTTCTGAGCCTAAGAAATTTCATAAGACCCAGCCTTACTCTGTATCGAGTAGACCCCAGTTGGTGATCCATACCTCATCCTCACAAAAGGTCAATTCTCCCATCACTCAGCCCCCCAGTTTTCCCCTAGTGACAGTTAATTTTCTGTGTCACCTTAACTAGCTTATGGCGTGCAGTGGTGTGGTCAAATGCCAATTTGGATATTGTCTTGAAGGTAGTTTTTGGTGTGATTAACATTTAAATTAGTAGATCTTGCATAACACATGTTAGTCTCCATAATGATGGAGGGGCCTCATCCAATCAGTTGAAGGCTTTAAGAAGCAAGACTGTGGTTTCCCAAAGGAGAAGCGATGCTTCCTTAAGATGCAACAATAGAAACTCGGCCTTAGTTTCCAACCTACAGATTTCCCACTCAAGGCTGCATTATCAACACTAACCTGAATTTCCAGCCTGCCAGCCTGCTCTACAGACTCTGGACTCACCACCCCCTACACTCCCAATTCTCATAATCTCTGTCTCCAAGGATATCTCATTGGCTGTGCTTCATTGGAGGATCCTGACTCATAACACTCTTCATATCCCACAGGTCCCACCTCTTCAGCCTAGAGGAATACCCGGCACAGCACTCGGTTCTGCCTCCCCACTGTCCTTTCCATAGACCATTCTTATCACTTCTCTTACTTTTCAAAGCTCTCATGGGGCAGGACTCAACTGCTGGGCTGCATATATGGGACATCTAGAAAGACAGGTGGGACATGTCTGTTCTCGTCAATTCTCTCCCCTTTGCAAAACACTTAAGGGAAAATCCAACTGTATTTCTTTTTTTTAAGTTTATTTATTTATTTTGAGAGAAAACACAAGGGACTGTGTCCATCCAAAGCTTCCTTTTTTGACAACCCCAAAGACTCAAACCTTCAATCAATCTAATATTGAGATCTTGAGGTGAAACCTGCAAAGAAATTTGTCCACAGCATGGTCTTTGAATCCCATATCTGACATACACTCTGAGAACCAGGCAAAAAAAAAAAAAAGAAGAGGAGCCCATATCCAAGAAAATTCTACTATTGCTGCTACTACTAATAATAAACAGCAATAACGACACAGTCTATTGCCATGTGCTGAATGCACGAAGACCTGCTGTGTGTTCAGTGGTGCACTAAGGCCTTACTGGTCTACGGCAATCAGTCGCACAATAATCCTCTAGAGATGAGAGATTCTCGGTGTTAAGGTTGTTCAAGGTACCAGTGCTTGTAGGGAAGCAGATAGGAAAAACATCAGATCCCAAGCCCATAATGCTTGAACTCATGGTTGAACTCACTCATTTAAAAAATAAAGCGCCTTTACTGTGATAATGTGAATTTAAAGTGTACACCTGGGTGAACACGAGCAGATACATCCCCCCACTCACCACCACTCAGATCCAGACAGACACACCCTCCCCAACATCACACTTTTCCCTCATGCTCCTTCCAATCAATGCCATGCCCCATCCCTACCACCAGAGGCCGCCATCACCTTTCTACTTTCCTCACCATGTAGTGCAGACTTTCTCTGTTCTTGTACTTCATGTAAATGGAATCATGAAGTATCTACTTTCTGGTGCCTTGCTTCGTTGGTTCAACATGTTCTTTGACCTTCCTCTATGTTGCTATTGTGGCAGTAACTTGTTCCTTTTCACTGCAGAATAGTTTGTTGTTACAAGAAAATGTCACAGTATTTTCATTTTTCAATAAATGAATGGGTTCATATCTGAACATGTTATCATTACAGTTCTTAAGAACATGGTTTCAAAATCTTTTGGTGGAGTTATGCACTCACTTCCCATGGGTGTGTTCTGAGGCATGAAAGCACTGAGTCATAGAGCTAGCCTCAGCTTTGGTAGATACAATGGAACAGTTTTCTGAAATGGGGAACATCTTTACCCTCCACCACCATGTACAACATATCCACTTGCTGTAAATCCTTTCTCCATACTTGCTATTATCAGACTGTTTATTATATACATACTGGTAGATACTGAAATAGTTTTCTTGTTAACATTTACATCTCAGTGAAGACTAATGTTCAAGTAATTCACCGTAGGTATTACTATTGAGATGCTGTTTAGATAGTTTGTTTCTTGGGCGGTGCTTGTTCTAGTCAGACACACACACAGTCGTCTTTTCTTTTCTTTTCTTTTCTTTTTTTTTTTTTTTGAGATTCCTTATATTCTGGGACCCAAGCGGCAGGTGTGAGAGTCGGACAGGAGGTGCTTCCAGGAGATCAGAGAAGCCGGGTTCAGAGTGGGGCTACCTTGTGTGTTCCTTATAAACTGAAAGTGGATCTTTTGTCAGAAATGTGCAGGAAAATATCCTCTCCCATTTTATGGTTTATCTATTTACTTCCTTAATGATACAATTGCAAAGGAATTATTAACTCTAATGGGGTCTAATTTTTTTCATTTCTTTCTCTTCTCATTTTGAGGGGCTGGGGAGAAGTGGATCTGTGCAACAGATCTGATGTTCCTTCTTGTTAGGAAATGACTTTATGCATGGCTAAGTATGTCTGAAACTGCTTCCACTATTTTCTGGTACTCAGATTGGAGTTAAGTAGTTTATTCCCACCAACATATAACTCTCAGTGTCTATGGATATAACCACAAATAACAATAAATTATTAGTTGTGCGTGCCTGAACTGGCACTGGTCCATTTGCCCAGGGGATACTGGCATGAGAACCTCCATTGGCTTGAGTTCACTGATTTAATGGGAATGATGGAGAGGAGGGCCTGCGGTGTGCTGCTTAGATTCCCCTTCGCAAATAAAGGCTGGACCCCTGCAGGTGCTAAGGTCGGCCTCCTGTCCACCCTCTGCAGGTCACCCTCTGAGGACATTACCTTGCGGAAGAACGACCTGGCCCATGGTTTCACTACTTTTCCAGTAAAGACAATACTTACTGTATTCAAGGCACAAAGCCCAGCTCTCTTGCTCCACTCCAAGTCAACTCTGTGGAGCGATTACCCGTCTAGACCTCCCTGTGGGGTAGGCAGTGGCTTCTCTTGAACCCCCATAACAGCTCAGTTTCTCTATCTGTCCAATCCTGCTTCCTGTCTCTCCTGTCCAGTGATGTGCATCTCAAGAACACTCAGTAATAAATAAGTCTGAAATCTCTCTCTCTCAGAGTTGGTTTCCCAGGGAATCTTGGGATTCCTATGGGGAATGGGTTTCCCACTGTCACCCTGTGACAAATGGGATCACGGAGCAGCACAGGCCAGAAAGTAGTGATCACCTTTCACAGGTAGAGTGTGTACAGTTTCCAAAAGGGCCAGCAGGTGCAGAGCGACGTGAGAAATTGGGATCTGTAGCAGTGACTAACGATCATGGGTTATTAGGGATTGAATCCATGTGTAGACTGTTATGCCAAGAGACACAGAGAACACCCGAGACCACTGAAGCTGAATTAAGAGCATCTTTATTACCGGCCACGACCGGACAGAATTAACACAGAACTCTAAATGTGCAGCCCCAAGTCCAAAGACTTAGGACTTTTTATAATGAGCAAGCAGGCAATTGGGCAGTACAGAAGCAGAATTAAGCGGTTATTGTAAAAAGGCTACAAAGTGATAAAGAGACTAGCCCTTATCCTGCTGTGTAGGAAAACATTCATTATTTTAAAGGCAAGGTTGAGGGTTTGGGGGAGTATCAAGGGAATAGCCATTATCTCAAGGACAAAATACGCAAACTGTGTCATGAATAACCATTAATACGGAACATTAACCCTCGTCTTCTTATTGGTAGTTTTCCTTGCACGTGAGGACAGTTATGTAGCCCTCCGAGTGCAGGCCCAGAAGGTAAACTCTGGGTCAAGATGGAAGGACTGAAGCTAAATTCCTGTGCAATAAAAACCCATGGAGAATTTCATGCATATGACTGGAAAACTCAAGGTCGGTGAGCTGAGGCCTACATCACAGCTTCTGACTTAGTGCCTGAGAATTTGAGCTAGAAAATTCATTATATTGGCTGAGCCCCGTCTCAAGCTAAACACCTCTTCTCATATGAACATCCCTTAAAAACAACTCTGAGGGGTATGTGATTTCAGAGAGAGATGCAAATCAGCAGGGTGTGGGTGAGGGGGTCCTGGCCCATAAACCCTTGTGTTCCTCCTACTTGTATAAGCATCGTGGGCATAGGAGAGGTTGTCAGTGCTTTTGTGAGGTGTGTGTGCCTCTGGTGCAGGGCACCATTTATGTGTTCCTCTTCAGAGAGGCTTACCTCAATCCCATAAGCAAAGAAAGCTCTATGACGAAGTGTACAAGGTAAATTTCCTCTGTGATGGGTGTCTGCTGTACATAATGTCCGTCAGAAAACCCCAGCCTCCAAATGTCTGCCTCCTCTTCCCTGGTCACTGCTCAAATGAAACTCTGTCCATTCATTAAGGTCTACTCAAGTACGTCTGAGACCCAGAGCGCATGCAAACGAGTGTCCCGGTGTGTGATCTGGAACATAGATATCTTCAAGTATGTTCCACAAATGATAGGCCTCGGTTCCACCTAGAGAAGAGAAACCACCAATCAGGCTGGGCAACAAAAACCTTTCCTTCTGGAACTGACGGACAGCCTTCAGTTCAGTAGCATGACAATACAGTTAGCTCTCTATCCCATGCAGGTTTTAAAAGGACCTAAGTTTTGAGGAGACAGAATATAGATTCTGTTTATTTCCACCCTAATAGTTACATTTCCATCATTCTACCCTCTTGGATTCTCCTTAATTTTCCTCTGGGCCTTAAAGAACTCTCCAAGGCATAACTCAGGAGGGGCGGC
>NW_027530037.1:0-888 GCF_008692635.1 Crocuta crocuta
AGTACACTGCGAAGGAAACCGCATAAGTGTGGCTGCCTCAAGAAAGAAGCCAAACTACACACGGTAGAGAGTCCCAAATACCACTACCAGTAAGGAAACAAAATAACCAAACGCTCAACAAGAGAAACCAAGAGACACCATCCAAAGAACACTTCCTGAACAGAAAGGCCCTGAACAGTCAAAAGAGCCCTCTCTAATACAGCAGAACTCGCAGGGGCAGAGTGTACAACAAGCTCTTAAAAGTAACAAGAGATAGAAAGCTAACCAAAATGTTGTAATGGAAGAACTCTCTTCCAAAGAAACTCCAGGAAGAAATGACAGCTAGAGAACTGCTCAAAACAGACATAAGCAACATAACTGAACAAGAATTTAGAACAATAATAAAAAAATTAATCGCCGGGCTTGAAAAAAGCATGGAGGACGTCAGAGAAACTATGGCTACAAACAATATGGAGCCTAAAAATAGTTATGGTGAATTTAAAAATGCAATAAATGAGATGCATAAAAAAACTGGAGGCATCCAATGCACGGATGGAAGAGGCAGAAAGGAGAATGAGTGATTTATAAGACACTATTATAGAAAAAGAAGAAACTGAGAAAAAAGAGAGATACACAGATTCAGGAACATAAAAGAAGAGTTCAAGAGCTCAGCGATACAATCAAACGGAACAATATCCATATCATAAGAATTCCAGAAGGGGAAGAGACAGGGAAAGGTGCTGAAGGAATCCTGGAACAAATTATAGCTGAGAACTTCCCCAATCTGGGGAAGGAAACAGATCTTGAAATCCAAGAGGCACAGAAAACTCCCCTAAGACGTAACTTGAATCGACCTTCCGCACAACATATCATAGTAAAAATTGCAAAAAATAAGGACAAAGAGAATTC
>NW_027530038.1:0-834 GCF_008692635.1 Crocuta crocuta
ATTTGTTCAAGTACACCTTCTGCTCCTTTCTCTCTCTCTTCTTCTAGAATTCCTATGATATGGATATTCTTCCATTTGATTGTACCACTCAGCTTTCGAACTCTCCTTTCATGTTCCTAGACCAATTTCTCTCTCTTTTCCTCGGCTTCCTCTTTCTCTATAATTGTATCTTCTAATTCAAGTATTTTTTCTGCCTTTTCAATCCGTGCAGTAGCCAACGCCTCCATTTTATTTTGTGTTGCATTTTTTAGTTCATCAGTATTTGCAACAATAATGGCTCGGATGTCATCCAAGCCCTTTTGAAGCCCAATGAGTAATTTTATGAGTATTATTCTAAATTCTTGTTCAGTTATGTTGCTTAGATCGGTTTTGAGCAGTTCTCTAGCTGTTATTTCTCCCTCGAATTTCTTTAGAGGAGAGTTCTTCCGTTTCGTCATTTTGGCTAGCTTTCTTTCTCGTTAGTTTTAAAAGCTTGTGATATGTTCTGCCCCTGTGAGTGATGCTATATTAATATTAAAGGAGGCTCACACACTGTCCAGGGCCTGGCCGTTCAAGAAGTGTTCTTTGAAGGGTGTCTCTTGGTCTCTCTTGTGACTTTGGTTTTATTTTATTTCTCTACTTGTAGTGATGTTTTGAACTCTCCACCATGTGTACTTTAGGTTTGTTCCTTGAAGTAGCCCTGCTTCTTCGCGAGCACAGACGGGAAAGCTATCGCATTTTTAAATTTATCATGCCTATTCTTATTCTCCATCTTGTCTGTAGTCATAGTTTCTTTGATGTCCCCTATGATTTTTTAAGCCCAGCTATTAATTTTATGATTATTATTCTAAAATC
>NW_027530039.1:0-522 GCF_008692635.1 Crocuta crocuta
GCCAGTGAAACCTTCTAGTTTTTACAGCTTGTGCCGAATATCTCCTTGGGCCTGGCCTACAAAAGTCACATTAATCATCCACTCATCCGCTGGTTGGCGGGGTTTCTTCAGGTTCTCCTGACTGTATGGGCTTTTTAACCTCTGGCCGGTATTTGGAGGAAGCTGTGAGGCGAGCCAGGATTACTTTACAGCTCTCTTCAGTACAGACTTTTAGCCAAGGAGGNCGGGACAGGACCAGGTCTTGCCAACAGTCAATATAAGGAAATTGGTCAGGGTGGCCTGGGTCCCCTGCAATGACTCTGAACACTCGGCCAACTAGTTCCTTATCAAGTGAGCCCTCAGAGGGCCAGCCCACCTCAAAGGATGCCAGTCAATTTCACAGAATGTCCGGAGCTTCTCAGGAGTTAATTTTACACCATAATTTCCTGAATATCCCTTTTTGGAATTCCTCAACATACACTCTAGGGGAGTCGGTTTACTCTGCCTTCCACCCATTTCCTCCCCCTAACAGACGACTTTCAC
>NW_027530040.1:0-814 GCF_008692635.1 Crocuta crocuta
GAAAATCACTAAAGAAACAATGGACTTGAATGGCACATTGGACCAAATAAACATGACAGATATATGTAGAACTCTACATCCCAAAGCTATGGAATTCACTTTCTTCTCAAGTGCACATGGTACATTCTCCAAGATAGATCACATACTGGGTCATAAAGCAGCCCTCAATAAATATAAAAAAAAATTGAGATGATACCATGCACACTTTCAGATCACAATGCTATGAAACTTGAAATCAACCACAGAAAAAAGTCTGGAACACCTCCAAGAACATGGAGGTTAAAGAACACCCTACAAAAGAGTGAATGGACCAACCAGGCAATTAGAGAAGAAATTTAAAAATATATGGAAACAAGTGAAAATGAAAATACAAAAATCTGAACTCTTTGGGATGCAGCAAAGGCAATCTTAAGAGGAAAATACATTGCACATACTATTTCAAGAAACTAGAAAAAGCTCAAATAAAAATCTAACAGTGCACCTAAAGGAGCTAGATGTAGAACAGCAAGAATACCTCAAAACCAGCAGAAAAAGAGAAATAATAAAGACCAGAGCAGAAATAAACAATATAGAGTCCCAAAATNATGAAAATGGATCTATTACAACCAATCCCCCAGAAATACAAGCAATTATCAGGGAATACTATGAAAAAGTATATGCCAACAAACTGGACAATCTAGAAGAAATGGACAAATTCCTAAATGCACACACATTTCCAAAATTCAAATGAGAAGAGACAGAAAATCTGACAGACCCATAGCTAGTGAAGAGTTGAATCAGTTATCAAAAATCTCCCAACAAATAAGAGCCCTGG
>NW_027530041.1:0-307 GCF_008692635.1 Crocuta crocuta
TAGCTCTATAAAGGATGGTTATTTTTTTCTTTTCTCTTGTCATCCCAATACTCCATCACCTTTAATCAAAGAAGTGAAGTACCTTCTGAAATTCACTGAAAACCCTAAAACATTACGGAAAGAAACTGAAGAAGACACAAATGGAAAATAACCTGTGATCAGAAGAGTTAATATCATTAAAGTATCCACACTACCCATCACCTATAGATCCCATCATCTATAGATCCAATGCATTCTCTATCAAAATTCCAATGGGATTTTTAACAGAACTAGAAAAAAATAATCCTACAAGTCATATGGAACCACA
>NW_027530041.1:602-1243 GCF_008692635.1 Crocuta crocuta
TGAGGGAGTGTGGGGTAAGCTGAAGGCAAAGTACAGGCTAACAGCACCCCCTGTCCCTCCCCCTCCACCCTCACCATGGGACATATATGATATTCCTTGGACACTCCTGGCTACTCAAAAGCAAGAAAGGACAAAAAACATGGTTAAACTGGTAAGAGCCTCCACCAGTTTACCAGAAAAAGGTAATTCCATCAAAGGCCTGAAGTCCAGGAACTCCCTACTATCTTAATGTTAATGCTTTGCTAGAGGGAAAAGCAACCTTGGCCTGACAATAGTTGGGCCTCCAGTACGTCTTTGGCATGTGAAAATCTCTTTGGAAACTTCCTCTTGACTTTATCTCCCTTGACTCCCTGAATGGTCACACTCACACTTGCAGTGCAGCTCTTCATGCCATCAGGTCCTGTCCCTGTGCTGTAATAACATCACCTTTTTTGCACCAAAGACTTCTTCAAGAATTCTTTCTTGGCATTTGGCTCCAGATCCCACAAACTCCCATCACCCAAAAACTACATCAAAATCAGACCCCTATCTTACACCATTCATAAAAATTAACTCAAGAGAGGTTAAAACCTTAAATGTAAGACCTGAAAACATAAAACTCCGAGAAAAAAAGGCTTAGGGTAAAAACTCCTTAACACTGG
>NW_027530042.1:0-4282 GCF_008692635.1 Crocuta crocuta
TGGTTTTAAAGACCTGTTATGCTCTCTGTATCTATGAGCGCTACTGTATCCAAGAAGACTCTTTGACTTTCCATGGCCTATCCTTTCAGATAGTGTTTTTTGAATGGTATCTCTTGGTCTCTCTTGTTGGGACCTTGGTTATTTTATTTTCCTTTCGTAGTGATATTTTGGGATCTCCACCTTGTGTACTCTGGCTTGTTTCTTGAGGTAGCCGTTAGAAGGCTCTCTCAGTGGATTCTGCATCCTTTTTCTCCGAATCTCTCAGGTTTTGTAAGGTTTCCAATGGCTTCAGGTCTTTTCTGTGTGATGTATGTCTTTTCTGTGTGAGTGCAAGTATGGAGCTCCTTACTTCTCCGCCATCTTGCCCCCTCACCAACTCTATTTATATCTTAATGACTGTATATTCAGGTGGTAAAACTATATTCAAGAAGACATAATTATGGCTCTGCCAAAATAGAATAGCCTCACTGGGGCTGAGACTGAGCTTCCACACACACTTAGCAACAATGACTCTTTTTTTATGTATGTTTATTTATTTATTTGGGAGAAAGTGTGAGTGGGGGAGGGACAGAGAGGGAGAATCCTTGAACTCATGAACCATGAGATCATGATCTGAGCCAAAGCCAAGAGCTGGACACTCAACCAATTGAACCACTCAGGCACCCCAACAATGACTCTTAAAGAAGCAATACAAAGAAGAGTTAGGTTGCATTCCCCCCCATTCCTGCACTTCCTTCTGTGTGAAGAGGTTCTACTGGGAACTTAGCTTCCACCTCCATCCTGTAGCAATAGACAAATTTGAATCAGCCCTCCATGAGGTTAGTGAATCAGTCATGGGTTGATCTGACACCTCATTTGGGGGCAACAAAGGTGTGCCCTGCTTTCACCAGGAAGATATCAGAGATGTAAACCTCTACTCAATCCATCTGCAATGAAACAGTGTGAGTCAGTGCATTACTTTTGCAGAGGTAGTGTCAGTAGGGCCCAGGAAGATGCTGAACATACACACCCTCCTGTTCCTTGCACTATACATCAAAGGGGAGGGGAGTTGTCCACATGAAAAAAAAGATGAAATGAAATAAAGTATTTAAAAAGGACGCAGAATATCATCATATAATGCCCAAAACATCCAGAATCCAATAAAAATCACATATCATATCAACCATGAACAATCAAAATGGAGTGAGAAAAACAATCAGATGACACCTACATGGAGATGACTCAGATGTTGGAATTATCTAACAAGGATTTTAAAGTAGCCATCAAAAATATTTTAATAATCAATCAAAGTTTCCCTTGGATCAACTAAAAAAATAAAACAGAAAATCTCAACAAAGAAAAATAAGCTATAAATAGTACTAGAATGACAGAGGATAGAATCGGTAAGCTTGGGGACAAAACAATAGAATTCACACCAAAAGAAAAATTAACAGAGTATTGTGAACCTATAGAACAATAACAAAAGATTAACTTTTCTATCACTGGAGTCTATGAAATAAAGAATAAAAGAAACTGATACATTTTTTGAAAATTGAAATAAAAGAACTATCAACCTAGATTTCTATATCCACCTAAATTATACTTCATAATGCAAGAAAAATTAAGATATTCTCAAATAAGGGAAAATTGAGAGAATTTGCCATCATCAGACCTACCCTAAAAAAAGAGCTAAAAGAAGTTCTCTTAATAGAGAGTAAATGTTAATGGAAGAAAGGTTGAAACCATAGAAAGAAAGAAAAACATTAGAATGGGGGGAAATATGGAAATAAGTATAATAGACTATCTTACTTGTAATTAGTTTCTTAAATCAATATTTCATAAGTGAACCAAAAATTATAAAATCTGATAGTGCCCAATGTATGTAGAAGACATATTTAAATTGTATTTATAGTTTTTTAATTTTTTAAATGTTTTTATTCATTTTAGAGAGAGAGAGAGTCAGCATGAGCAGGGGAGGGTCAGAGAGAGAGGGAGACACAGAATCCAAAGACAGGCTCCAGGCTCTGAGCTGTCAGCACAGAGCCTGACGGGGACTCAAACCCATGAACCGTGAGATCATGACCTGAGCCGAAGCCGGATGCTCAACCGACTGAGCCACCCAGGAGCCCCCTTAAATTATATTTTAAAAGTGAGGTGGGTGAGGGAACATAAAGAAAGTAAGGTTTCTTCACTTATATAAAAAGAGTTATATGGCAATATCAGAAAACTGTGATAATTTTTGTAGGTATACTGTAATATCTAGAGCAAAACCCTAAGAAAAATATTACAAAGCAACATACTAAAAAAAGAATAAAAACAAAAAACAAAACAAAAAAAAAACACTACTAGACACAGCAAAACAGGAGGAGGGGCAAGATAGCGGAGAAGTAGGGAGCTCTGTACACTGCACTCGCCCCCATATCTCACATGGAGAAGATCTGAATTCAAAGGAACCCTTTCAGAATCCAGGACATTGGGAGGAAAAGGAGACAGAGTCCACTGAGAAAACCTTCTAACATCAGTGCGAACTGGGGAAGATAAAATCGGGCGGGACCAGAGACGCAGAGGGATGGGTGCGATCCTCCCCAACGGGGAGTGAGAGGGGAAAGAGAGAGGCTGAAACAGCTCAAGACACAGTCCTTGTCGCTGGGGAACAGAAAAACCTCTGCTCAGGGCACAGAGGAACCCAGTCTCCGGCTCTCCAGCTGACCCAAACAATCCCCGGGAAAACAACTGCGTGCCCACCAAATACCTACGCACACCAACTCTACATAGAGGGGCCGCACGCCAACCACGCCTTTGTGCTTCTGGCTCAGCTGGATCCCTTGAGAGGAGGCAAAGGGCTTAAAACTGGGACATGTGTCTGTGAGTTCGTGTTTCGGGTGACGAGACACAGAGGGACCCGTTTCCCGCTCTCCAGCAGACCCGAGGCATCCCCAGGCGAAACCCCGTCCTTGCTCGCCAACCTGACCTGGAGGAGAAGGGAACAGCAATTCTGGCTCAGTCCCCAGGGCTAGGCAAGAGGCTTGGAATTGCCCTGAGGGGATCACCTGAGAGTTTGTGTCTACCGCGATTTGAGTGGGGCGCGAGGACTGGGATTTGGAAACGAGGCCTGGCCTGGGATATAGAGCACGACCCACTTTGGCTGCGCCCCCGGCACAGGGAGTTTACAAACCCAAAAAAGTGAGGTGCAGCGCTTGGTTCAAGAGGGTCTGGAGCACCGCCACTCTTCTCCCCACAACCTTCAAGGCAGAATTCCCGCCTGACCCATTGGATCAAACCACACCCATCACTGCTAGAGAGCTGCCCTTCTCCCTTTTTTTTTTTTATCGGAGCACTGACCTGATTAATTCTGGAAACTGGCTTACTTAAACAGTCACATTTATTCCATTCTGTAGATGTAAATTCTACAACTACCGCCCTTATCATCTCTTTCTCTCAAGAGTAATTAGACTATATAGTTTCTCTGGATAACACCAGTGTCTTTCTCTTACCTCTCCAACCATATTCCACTCTTTAGCTCTTTGAAAAAAGCTTCTTATCCCTTCTGCCTGTTCATTCTATTTCCAATTTTGCCTCATCCCCACCCTGTCATCTCTCTCTTTCTCTATGCTCTTCAACCAGCACTGCATACATCTGGCTATTTAATTGTAGCTGGGAAATCTGGTTATGTGATTTAAACTGTGCTTTGTCTGTCAGCTTTCTTCCTTTTTCCTTTTTTTCCCCTTCATTTTGACTTTTTTTATGTATTTTTATTTTCTATTATTCGCCTTCCATCCTCCCTCTTTTCCCTTTACTTTTTCGTTTTCCCTCTCAGCGTGTTGTTGGATTTGTCTGTGTGTTTGTGTGCCTCTGTTCCCTGTGTGTTTCTCTGTCTGTTTTCTTCTCCAGGGATACCTCAAGAAACAGGTCAAAGTCCACGNCCACATGGTGGAGAGTCCCAAATACCACTAGGAGTAGGAAAATAAAATAACTAAGGTCTCAAAAAGAGAGACCCAGAGACACTATTCAAAGAACACTTTCTGAAAGAATAGGCCCTGGACAGTCAAAGAGACTTCTTGGGTACAGCAGCACTCACAGGAGAAGCGTGGATAACAAGTATTTAAAACTAACAAGAGATAGAAAGCTAACCAAAATGATTAAACGAAAGAGCTCTCCTCCAAAGATATTCCAAGAAGAATTGACAGCTAAAGAACTGCTCAACACAGATATAAGCACAGTAACTGAACAAGATTTTAGAACAAAAATCATAAAATTCATCGCTGGGCTTGAAAAAAGCATAGAGGACATCAAAGAAACTATG
>NW_027530043.1:0-483 GCF_008692635.1 Crocuta crocuta
GGAAAAGAAAAGGAAAAAAGAAGATAACCGATGGACAAAGAATGGCTTAAAGCATATAACTGGATTATCCAGCTACAGTTAAATAGCCGTGTGTATGCAGTGCTGGTTGAAGAACATAGAGAAAGAGAGAGTAGGCAGGGCGGGGATGAGGCACATTTGGAAATAGAACGAACAGGCAGAAGGGATAAGAAGCTTTTTTCAAAGTAAAGGGTAGAATATGGTTGGATAGGTGAGAAAATGATGCTGGAATTATCCAGAGAAACTATATAGTCTAATTACTTCTGAGAGAAAGAGATGAAATTGTCGGTAGGTGTAGAATTTACATTTACAGAATGGACTCGTTGTGATTGTTTAAGCANCGACCAGAGTTAATCAGGTCAGTGTTCTGGGGAAAAAAGAGAGAAAAGAGAAAGAAGAAGAAAAAGGAAAAAAAACATAGGGGAGGAGGGCAGCTCTCCAGCAGTGATGGGCGTGGCGTTATCC
>NW_027530044.1:0-261 GCF_008692635.1 Crocuta crocuta
GACCTCATCAAGATTAAAAGCTTCTGCACAGCAAAGGAAAAAATCAGTAAAACTAATAGGCAACCGACGGAATGAGAAAAGATAGGTGCAAATGACATATCAGATAAAGGGCGAGTATCCAAAATCGATAAGGAACTCACCAAACTCCACACTCAAAAAGCAAATAATCCAGTAAAGAAATGGCAGAAGGCAAGAACAGAAACTTCTCCAAAGAGAACATCCAGATGGCCAACAGACATATGAAAGGATGCTCAGCATCCC
>NW_027530045.1:0-952 GCF_008692635.1 Crocuta crocuta
CAGGAAGAAGTCTGGAAAACCTCCAAAAACATAGAGGTTAAAAAAAACCATAATAAGAATGAATGGGCAAATCAGGCAATGAGAGAACAAATGAAAAAATATATGAAAACAAATGGAAATGAAAAGATAACAATCCAAACTCTATGGGATGTGGCAGCAGCAGTCCTAGGAAGAAAGTCCATTGCACTCCAGGCCTATTTCAAGAAATTAGAAAAAGAGCAAGTACAAAATCTAACAGCGCACATAAAGGAACTAGAAGGAGAGCAACAAGAGGACCCCAAACCCAGTAGGAGAAGAGAAATAATAAAAATCAAGGCAGAAATAAACAATATAGAATCCAAAAAGCAGTTGAACAGATNACCAAGAGTTTGTTTTTTGAAAAAATAAACAAATATGACAAACCTCTAGCCAGGCTTCTCAAAAAGAAAAGATAGACCACCACTTGTCTATTTTTAGACAAGATCATGAATGAAAATGGACTTATTACAAGAAACCCCTCCGAAATAGAAGCAATTAACAGGGAATACTATGAGAAATTATATGCCAACAAATTGGACAAGTTAAAAGAAATGGACAAATTCCTAAACACACACTCACTACCAAAATTCATACTGGAAGAGATAGAAAATCTGAACAGACCCATAACTAGTGAGGAAAGCAAATCAGTAATCAAAAATCTCCCAACAAATAAGAGACCTGACCAGATGGCTTCCCTGAGGAATTCTACCAGACATTTAAACAGAATTAATACTAATTCTTCTCAAGCTATTCCAAAAAATTGAAAGGGAAGGAAAACTTCCAGACTCATTGTACAAAGCCAAAATCACATGGATTCCCAAGCCAGACAGGGACCCAGAAAAAAAAAAGAGATAGAGAACTACAGGCCAATATCTTTGATGAAAACAGTTGCAAAAATCCTCAACGAGATACTTGCGAATCGGATCCAACAGCC
>NW_027530046.1:0-338 GCF_008692635.1 Crocuta crocuta
CTTGAGATCAGGAACAAGATAGGGATGTCCACTCTCACCACTGTTATTTAACATAATGCTGGCAGTTCTAGCATCAGCCATCAGACAACAAAAGGAAATAAAAGCATCAGAATTGGCAAAGAAGAAGTCCAAATTTCACTTTTCACAGATGACATGACACTTTACATAGAAAACCCGATAGAGTCCACCAGAAGCCTACTAGAACTGATCCATGAATTCAGCAAAGTTGCAGGGTACAAAATCAACGTACAGAAATCTGTTGCATTTTTATACACCAATAATGAAGTAACAGAAAGAGAAATCAAGAAACTGATCCCATTAACAATTGCACAAAAAAA
>NW_027530046.1:548-942 GCF_008692635.1 Crocuta crocuta
GCAGCATACTTCTAAAAACTAGAACAAACTATCCTAAATTTGGTTGGAACCACAAAAGACCCCGAATAGCCAAAGTAATGTTGAAGAAGAAAACCAAAACGGGAGGCATCACCATACCAGACTTTAGCCTCTAATAAAAAGCTGTCATCATCAAGGCAGTATGGCATTGGCACAAAAACAGACACATAGACCAATGGAGTAGAATAGAGAACTCAGAACTGGACCCACAAATGTATGGCCAACTAATCTTTGACAAAGCAGGAATGAGTATCCAGTGGAAAAAAGACATATGGTGCTGGGAGAACTGGACAACAACATGAAGAAGAATGAAAGTAAATCATTTTCTTAGACCATACACCAAAATAAACTCAAGATGGATAAAGGACCTGAATGT
>NW_027530047.1:0-224 GCF_008692635.1 Crocuta crocuta
CAGTGTTATTATTGAAATATGTGGGTATAGAGTCTTTGTATCTTTCGTAGGGTTCATGTTTGTGGTAGCGTCTCTGGTATCTTTGTTCCTTGCAACCTTTCCTTCAGAGCATCCCCCTCAGGATTTCTTGTAGGGCTGGCTTCGTGGTGACAAATTCTTTCAATTTCTGTTTATTTGGAAAGGTTTTTATCTCTCCTTCTATTTTGATTGACAGGCTTGCTGGA
>NW_027530047.1:286-528 GCF_008692635.1 Crocuta crocuta
GGGCCTGCCACGTTTCAGTAGATAGGTCTGTCACCACTCTGATAGGTTTCCCTTTGTATGTTAGGTCCCCTTTCTCCCTAGCTGCTTTCAAAATTCTCTCTTTGTCCTTGTATTTTGCCATTTTTACTATGATATGGCATGCAGAAGATCGATTCAAGTTATGTCTGGGGGTGTCCTCTGAGCCTCTTGTATTTCCACTTTACTTCCTTCCCCAGGTCGGGGAAGTTCTCTGCTATAATTTG
>NW_027530048.1:0-521 GCF_008692635.1 Crocuta crocuta
GGCGATTTTGGTAGATTGCATTGTGCATTTTGGTTTGCTGCTTAGGAAGTAAATTAAGAGCCCTAGTAGTTTCATTGGTTATAATTTCTATAACTGCTTGTAGTCTAATTATGCGGTTTAGCATATAAATGGGGGTGCGGTAGCCCCAAGACCCATCCTCGGCCCACGTAGCAGGGTCATAATAATGAATTATTCGTTTGGGAGGCCATTCATTTTCCTTCCAGTTGCCAATTTGCGAGGCACGCTGCTGTCTTTGAACTTTCCTATCTCCATATATTTGAACTCCCAGATGTTCTCCTTCTGCAAGTGGGAGTAGGAAGAAGGATGAGCGGATAGTTCCCAGCACACATGACCCTGACCAGCCTGAAGGGAGTACTGTATAGGCTGTTTTCCCACATATCAATATAGTCCCCCTGGGGCCCGCCATTCGATGGCAGCGTCTATGTTGTCCCAGGCCTCCCGGAGATGAGAGAAGTTGAACAAGGGGTGAGGATTTGGCTCATGGTGACCTGGGGACCCCC
>NW_027530049.1:0-1194 GCF_008692635.1 Crocuta crocuta
TAAATCACTTATTCTCCTTTCTGCCTCTTCAATCCGTGCATAGGAAGCCTCTATGTATCTCATTTAACCCATTTTTTAATTCACCTTAACCGTTTTTAAGCTCCATATTGTTTGTAGCCATCATTTCTCTGATGTCCTCCATGCTTTTTCAAGCCCGGCGATTAATTTTATGTTTATTGTTCTAAATACTTGTTCAGTTATGTTGCTTATATCTGTTTTGAGTAGTTCTTTAGCTGTCGTTTCTTCCTCGAATTTCTTTGGAGGAGAGTTCTTCCGTTTCGTCATTTTGGTTAGCTTTCAATCACTTGTTAATTTTAAAAGCTTGTTGTACACACGACCCCTGTGAGTTCTGTAGTAGAGAGGGCTCTTTTGACTATTCAGCGCCTGTCTGTTCAGGAAGTGTTCTTTGGTTGGTGTCTCTTGGTTTCTCTTGTTGAGCATTTGGTTATTTTGTTTCCCTCTTGGTAGTGGTATTTGGGACTGTCCACCATGTGTAGTTTGGCTTGTTTCTTTAGGCAGATGCATTTATGAGGTTGCCTTCCCAGTGCACTCTGTCTCTTTCTCTTCCCAAACTCCTGTGGCTCAGTGTACTACAACTTCAGGCCTTCTCTGTTTAAGAGATGGGTGCAGACGAAATGTACCAAGCTCCCTACTTCTCCCAATACTGAATCATTTTAAGCAGGGGCTTGAAAAGGCCTGTCCTAACAACATATTGGATTTTAATAGTATTTTTCTTATTCTTCAATTATATTATCTTTAATGTTGTGTCTATCATTTCATAATATGGATGCTGAAATTATGTGTACTCAGCATTGAACATCCTGTGCATATTATTGCTAATTTCCTCATAATTTCTTAGAAATGAAATTGTTAAGTCAATGGATATCTGCATCATAGAAGCTTTTGCTTCTGTATTTCCATTGCTCCAGAAGTGATATTTATTATGACCAGCAAGGTATAAGAGTATCTGGTTCCCCAACTCTAGTTAGACATTTAATATGTTTGCCAGTTTACACAAGAGAAACTATATCTTAACATTGCTTTTGTATGCATTTCTGTAATTATTAGGGAGGTTAATATTTATTTCCTATAAATGTTGTATTTCCTCTTTTGTGAAATGCTTATACATGTAATTTGTTTATTTTTCTATTAGGGTATTTATTTTTTATTATTGGTTTTTATGATCTTATTACA
>NW_027530049.1:1210-9735 GCF_008692635.1 Crocuta crocuta
ATTACATGTTCTTTATACTAACTCTTTGACATCCATATTGTAAATATTTTTTCTAGTTTGTCTTTTGCCTTTACATTTCATTTATGGAATTTTGAAGAGAATTTATAAGTATTTATTTAGTTAATAAGTCAATTTTTTCTTTAGGATTTTCTGCTCTTGGGTTATGTTTGGAAGCACTTCCCATGATGAGATTATGTAACATGCATATATACTTTCTACTAATTTTAATCTAGTTTCTCTTCATATTTTAAACTTTAATTCATTTGGTATTTATTCTGGTAGTGGTGTGAGATAGAGATCTAACAGATTTTTAGAGGGGAATCTCTTTTTAGGGGAGAAGAAGAAATATCTCTAAGAAAAATTGGGAACTCTTTGATTAGGAATCTCAAACTGTATCTGGAAGAAAAATGGTTTTGGGATGAGGTGCAGGCATTTGAGATATTCCAAAATCAAACAAGTTTACTTACTGTAGAACAAGATTCTTATGTATGTTTTCTGAAAAAATCACTTCCCCATTTAAAGTTGGTTTCCCCAACCACTTCCACAACTAAACACCTGCTGCCCTAAAACCTCAAGCCTCATTACTTCAAGAACTTTTAAAATACCTTTTGTGTGTGTGTGTGCAGAAGGAATTTTTGCATTCTTTTGCTCTTTTATCTTGTGTGCATTATGAAGCATGCCTTTCCAAATAGTACTGTATATGTGACTTTAAATTTTTCCCTCACTTTTATTTATTCTGTTTTATAGGGGACTCACTGTCCACCATGAGAAGAAACTGAAGTTTGAATTCATAGACATCATGATGCCATCTCAAAACATGAATCATGTGGTTTATAATCTTCACATAAACCTTTTTAGTTTTATTATATCTGTACTTTAACAGTCTTATCAATGTTTATGTGTATATTGCCATGTATTGTATAGGTGATTTATTTTTTTTAATTAATTTTTGAGAGAGAGAGAGAGAATGAGCAGTAGGGGCACAGAGAGAAGGAGACAGAAGATCCACAGTGGGCTCTGTGCTGCCAGCAGAGATCCTGATGTGGGGCTTGAACCCACGAACTGTGAGATCATAACCTGAGCCAAAGTCAGACACTTAACCAACTGAGCCACCCAGGTGCTCCTGTATATGTGCTTTTATTGTAAGCAATCTAGAATCTCTTCAGATGTAGGCAGTGTACAAATTAGATTAAAAGTCTGAAATGTGCTCAAAGAATTTCAAGTAAAATAATCTTAGGACAAAGAAAATTAATTTATAACCTTAAAACAAATGAAAGTAATTTGCACAAATGTTAATGGGAGTTTTATAACCATTAAAAGCTGGAAACAACTAAATAGTTAGAGGTGGGTGGCTAAACAAAACCATGCATGTTGATGAGATGGAATATCCTATGTATAGTAAAAATAACAAATATGGGGACTATATTGATATAAGGACACTTATATTTGAAGTGATATTAAATGAAAATGACAGAATAAAAGTAATAGGTACACACATAAATATGTGACATTATATCAATGCATATGACACTAATGGGAATATAATTTGGATTGATTCCATAGCTAAATTTAGCATTGTTAGGGTTTTGGGGATAGGGTATTTAAAATCATTTTTTAAAAACACATTTTTTTTAAGACATAAAGGAGCTGCCCCTCTGATAGTCACTGTTGTACTTTAGGCCTAGGAAAGGGTCCCAAGGATATTTCTAGGTGGTCTGGAAGAGAAACTCTGACATTTTCCCATCAGGAATTGTAGTTCTCTGTGTTCAGGAAATGCATAGTAGGCTGCCATTTGGAAAGGACCCCATTCAGTATCTTGTCATCATCAGCTGGGAATGAGGAGGCCAATTTAGTGGAAAGCTTGGCAAGAATGCTGAGGGAAAACCAAAGGTAGCAAAAGTGGCTTTGATGGAAGCTGTGCAGTTAGAAATGAAGTCTAAACTGAAGCATGGAAAATCCCATCCAGTCTGGCAGGTGCAGGGAATATGGTCTGGGAGTGTCCAGACCATTCTACTACAGAAGTGCAGGATAAATATAGTGAAACTTCAGATGTAGACCAGGTAAATCCAGGGGACACTTTTAGACTAGGGGAGTGGCAGAACCAGGCCCAACTTATGGGAAGTGGTGCCAACAGCAAATTAAGTAGGTAGCTGGAACCCACAAATTGGCTGAAATATAGGGCAAACCTTTCCTTACAACTGGGCACCAAAGCTCTGAGGAGAATTGAGATGCCCTGAGTACCAAACAGAAGTGGGCAGAAAAGGGCCAGAGATATTCTTGTTCTCTCTTATTAGAGGTGTTTGTTGGTTTTTGGTACTTTTAATTATATGTGCTCAAATTCTTTGACATTCTTTTCTTCAAGAGATGGAGCATAATTTCCTTCCCTTGAATGTGGCTGGTGTCTTGCTTCTAATGAACAGAAATGATGAAATATTACTTCCAAGATCAAGTTATGAAGATTTGTGGCTTCTGTCTTGGAGACTCTCCTAGACCCCATACTCTGGGGAAATCCAGCTGTCATGTCATTGAACAGCCTTGTGGAGAGATTCCCGTCAGGAATAACTGAAGCCACTTTCCAGAAGCCACAGTGTGAACTTCTCCAACTCCTTCAGATGACTGCAGCCTTGGCCTACAGTTGCAAAGTCCTCACAGACCCAGAACTGGAATCATCCAGCTAGGCTGGTGCACCAGGATTCTTGACCCTCAGAAACCAGGATATGTTTGTTGTTTAAGCTGTTAAGAGTTTGGATTATTTGTTATGGAGCAGTAGATAACTATTAACAGAGTGGTGGTCTGGTGCCTGATCATACTGTGAAAAAGTCTGGCACTTTGTCCTAGTGCTAGGGAACAGCCAAGATGGAATGGGGCAGTGTGGCGGTAGCTGAATGCTTATTCCAAACATTTGGGATGGGGCTGAGATGGGGTAGCCACTGACAATCCTGGAGGTAAGTGTTCAGTGAGATACTATTTTGTGTATGCTGATGAGAAGTGTCTATTTTTCTTCTCTGTGTGGGGAAGTGGTTCAGGAAACATCTCAACTGATTGGTCCTACAGTACAAGGGCCAGTAACTCTAATGTGTGCTATATGCTCAGCGCCAAGGGAGGAACTGTGGAACAGAGGGAGAGTGCTGTTGAGCCAAAATGAAAGTCCAGAACAGATTGTTAAGTGAGGGAGACTAAGGAAGTTGAATCTGGAGGCAAAGCTGAGTGAAAAGACCAGGAATATAAAGAACAGAATGACCCAGCAAGAGGTGGATTGGCCTGTATTCCTTCTACAGATGTGGTGGCAGATGGCACACGCAGTGGCACACACCAGTAGCAAGGATCTTACATTTCTGACTCAAGGTTGTATGCTTGAACTAGATCCAGTTGGGCCAGGCAGGTTGGGAAATGGAACCTGGCTCATCTTTCAATGACTTGAAGAGAGTTGGGGATGGTTGTTGAATTTTGGTTGATAGTCCATTTCCATTTCACTCCTCCTCTTCAACCATTGTTCCATTCACTGGACTTAGGAGAAGTGAGGATCTATAATAGGGGCTCCATTGGTTGCATTTTTTCCTGCAACATTAGAAATATGTCATATGTAGCTAGGCTGTCCTTGGCTCTGGCTTCTGTTGAGGCTCTTATGGTCCTTCCTGAGAAACTTACATCTGGCCCTCTCTAGAGGGCCTAGCAGCTGGTGCTAAAATACATGTTCAAATGTCTGTTAATTCTATCGAATAAATGCTGCATAGCTCTTTCAGCAGAATGACACTTCACATCTTTCACCTGCCATAAGTCATTGACCTCAAGAGCCTCAGGGTTCAGTACCCATCAGGCTAGCCAGGCACTTGAGGCACACTTTAAGACTTTGAACAGAAATAGACCCAAAGACATGGTGTCCCCCAAAGCCATTCCATTACAGAATGATTAAGTGTCTGTGCCCCCAGAGGTTTTCTATGATAGTTTAGAAGATTGGCACAAATATAACCAAACAAGTTTTTTTGCTTGTGTGTCCAAGCAGCAAAATCTTAATGGAGATGAATTTGTGCAATTGCAACTTTCCGGGGGTATCTCTGAGATGCAAACTCTTTGTCTTAGCTGAAATGTCATTTGGGCATTAAATTCCTCCCCAGGGGAGAGATTTGCAGCACTGAGGTCAAAAGCTTATATTTGAAAATAATTGTATTTTGTGTTTTAGGTGAATTTGCCAGTAAAGAGATGCAAAACAAACTAGGAGAGGTGAGCCAATTGGCACCTTCAGCTCATCTGGCTCTTGGTTCCATTCCTAGCTAAGCTCCTAAGGGACATTCTCTGCTGTAAAACTACCCTGTATTCCTTCTGGCACAGTTGGATAGTGTAACCAATCTCTGAAATGAAAATTATTTTGTAATTTGTCTCTAAGGTTAAAGTTCAATTAAATATACTGGGTAAGTGGATTTGCACAGTCAGCTTACCAGCTTATATGGGATGACAAACATGGCTAATTAATCACAAAGAAATTAATATTCCTCATCTCTATGGAATTGTCATTGGGATTGTATTTCTGAGCTCCCTTTGTATCTAAGTGGTGCTATATGATTCATACTTGCTGATGGAATTTGAGCAGAAGTGATTTGGTCACTTTTAGACGAAGCTTTTCATTCTAAACTCTCTTTCCATTTCAGACAACCATAATGACTTTGGCATTAAGTGTGTTGAAGATGGAAGAGTCAAAAGATGTAAGGAGCCTGGGTCCCTATATTTCCATCTGGAAAGTCACCTACTGACTGAGATCATCCACATTGGACTGTTAGGTGAGCAAGAAGTATATTTCTATTGTGTTGAGCCACTAGGTTTATTTATTACAGCAGGTAGCATTGCCTTAATAAATATACATGGAAGTTTGAGGTCCTTGGGTAAAATATGCTTTGTAGGGTTATGATTAGATAAGTTGTATCCTTGACAAAACTGAATTTTCAAACTGAATGTCAGTAACATGTATACAACTCTGTCCTGAATATTTTACTGCTACCTTCTCATCCTAGTTCATTAATTTATTCTCTCAAAATATTTGGAGGGCTTACAATGTGTCAAGTACCATGCTAAGTAGGCACTGGGGATATAATAGTGATCAAAACAGACATAGTCCATACTCTCATGAACCTTAAAGTTTTTAGAGGAGAGATGATGAATTTTTGAACTAAGACAATGGAAGGAGTACTGGAAAAGAGGGAGTAGTAGAATAGTGATTTTCAAAGCTTGATCCTTGGACCGTCAGCCTTCTAATCACCTGGTGAACCTATAAAAATATAGACTTCAGATCCTGTCCCGATGAAACGAGCTGGTAGGTAGGACTGGAGTGGAGTCCAAGCAATTGCATTAAAAAAAAAAAAAAGTTTGGATGGCAGAGAAGTAGGAAGCACCATACATTTCACCTGCACCCATCTCTCAAACAGAGAAGGCCTGAAGTCGTAGGACACTGAGCCACAGGAATTTGGGAAGAGAAAGAGACAGAGTACACTGGGAAAGAAACCTCATAAGTGCATGAGTGTGAACTGGGGAAGATAAAAACAGGAAGGGACCCAGAGATATGGAGGGAGGGGAGGGAACCCAGCTTGCATGCAGCTGTGGTGAGTGATAAACCGGCAAGTGGTGGCGAGCTGCCACAAGTCCAGGGGAAAGGAAAGAAAAGCTGAGATTGCTCATAGAACCGTCCCTGGAGAAGATAAAAAAAAACCTCGGCTTGGAAAGACAGTGTTTTTTAGCTCTGGCTAAGGTATTGACTTTAAACTAGGTGCTCTGGTCCCAGAAGGCGCCAGGAAAAACTGAACTGACTTGTGCCCGGCACCATCCATGGCTGTGGCGGCCTGGTGAACAAGCAGCAACGCCTGCGGAGGTGGTCCCGGCGCCGGGTGAAGCGGCAGTGGCGAGCGCGACATCGGCCCACTAAATCAGCGGTGGTGGGGACCTGGTGAAGTGCCGCCAGCGCCTGGTAAAACGGCGGCTGCATGAGCAAAAAGTTGCCTGCTGAAGTCATGGCGGCCGGTAAAGCTGTTGCGGTTGCCTCATCTCCGCCCTATCATCTCTCTCTTTCTCTAGTTCTTCAACAAGCACTGCATACACCCGGCTATTTATTTGTAGCTGGGAAATCTGGTTACATGCTTTANTTAAAAAAATAAAAAAAGTTGTTTTTTTTTATTTTGAGAGAGAGAGATTGTGAGTTTAGAAGAGATAGAGATATTGAGAGAGAGAGAGAGAGAGAATTCCAAGCAGGTTCCATGCTGTAAGCATGGAGCCTGACATGGGACTCAGTCCCACGAATGGTGAGATCGTGTCATGAGCTAAAATCCAGACTCTGAAGCTTAACAGGCTGAGCCACCCAGGGGTCCCCACACAATTGCGTTTTTAACAATCTCTTCACAGGTGATTGTGGTGCAGAGTTTCTTCAGAGGTGGGGGGAAGAAAAAGGAGAGAGGGAGAGAGGTGGGAGAAAAAGGAAGGAGAGGGAGGAAGAGAGAAAGAGAGACTGAAATTTAGAAGATAGAGTTGACAGGCCTTTAATGACTTCTTGGAAATGGTAGCTGAAAGAGTGGGAACACTCTGAGATGACTCCCAGGTTTCTGGCATGAACCACTGGGTTGGAGTGTTCGTTTGTGCTTGGGATAGGCAATATAAGAAGAGGAGCAAGTTTCTCTTGAGGTGGATATATATCAGTTCAGCTTTAGACTTAATGAGTTTCAAGCACCCATGAACTATCCAGGTGGAGATGCAGTATGTTTGGCATGCATGCTGGGAGCAGAAAATGATATTGTTGGAAAAATAGGAGACCAGCAGAACTTAGCATGGCAGCTATTAGGTATGAACTGAGATGCAGTCCCTGTTTTCAAGGAGCTCACAGTCAAGTGATACTGCATAAGGCTGATCTCAAGGAGGACTGAGTGGTTCAGTGTTATTTCATCTCCCTACTATATAAACAACATTTTGGGTTGCTGAATACAACTGAAACAGTGGGGTGAATTTAACAAAAAAACATTTGGCCCTGGCTCTTTAAACCTAGCAATGAACACAGCAATTTTCCTATTCATTCATTCAGGTCCAGTTCCTCCTTCCTATTGTTGTCTCTGACATCCCACTCTCATATTATTACTGACCCTCCAATTTCTGGCATTGCTCTTTTTTCTAAATTATGTATTCAGTTCATAGGTTTTAATGATCTTTCTAGATTCTCTTGGCTTAAAATGCACAGCTCCCCACCTAATTCCCAACTCTACCTGCTCCTCGGAGTATGGCATCTCTTGATGTTTTGGGTGACGGGGTCTACTAAAAAAGGTTTCTCTGGGCCCTTACAGGGGAGATGGACTCATACAGAGATTGTATATGTGAAAGTACTCCATACATGTATATTAGTCTGACTTGTTTCATAAATAAAGCAAGGTTCCAAATGATGCTGCAAAGGGACTTATCAAAGGGCAAAGTGGTCAGAATTATATTCTTTCAGTTCTTCATGACTTTCTGTCATCTCTGTGAAAATTTTCCTGAAAAGCAAACAGCTTCTATCTCGCGTCAGTGAACTCACAAAATTATAGAAAAGCTTGATGAAAACCAAGAGAACAATTCAGTGATTTCCTGTCCAAACCAAGTTCAAATTTGATATTTTCCTCTGGCTTCACATGTGGATAAAATCATTTCATACCTAAAATATCAAGGTTTGGGCATAATTACTTGGGCAGATCTAAATTTTCCTGTATCAAGCACTTTAAGCATTGAGGCTGTCAGCTTGAAAGCACCCAGTTAGAGTTTGGGGTCCTTTCTTTCTGGGGTCATCTTTGAACTCCAGTGAGTGATTTAGATAAAAGAACACTATTAAGCTCAGGGAGAAGGGAAGCAACTTTTCTTGAACTCTTATTATGTGCTAGGTATTATATTATGGACTGTGTATTTATGTTATTTTATTTAACTCACACAACAAGCTTATTAACCTCCTACATGTAGATGTCAAATCTGAGGCCCAGAGAGGTGAAGAGCTCTGTTCAAGGGCACACAGTTTATTAGAGCCAGGGCCAAATGTTTTACTAGCAGTAAACTAGGTATTTGAACTGGCCTATTGACTTCAACTTCAGAGCCTATATGTACTTTATATTAGTTTAGTGCCTCAAAAATTCAGTAATTTGTAATTTAGGTACTGCCTCTACTATTGCACTTGATTATTTTTCTTTTAAGTATCGTTTCTTTTCTTTCCTTCTTTTCTTTCTTTCTTTCTTTCTTTCTTTCTTTCTTTCTTTCTTTCTTTCCCTCTTTCCTTCACTATTTTAGCCTCCTTAAGCAAAGATATCTTAAAAATCATGTGTGTGTGTGTGTGTGTCTGTCTGTCTGTGTTGGTAATTATGTGCTTGGCTTTTTTTTTTTTTTTTCATTCTGCTGATCCATCCTTGTCAGTTGATTACATCACTCATCACTCAGGCAAATACACCTTTAAGACATGTCTTAGTGTTCCTCCTTTCTTCTCATATTCTTTTATTAGAGAAATTATGGAGATGACATATCATTTTATTCAAGGTCTTTTG
>NW_027530049.1:9755-11083 GCF_008692635.1 Crocuta crocuta
ACTATAATTAATAATTATACATATATAAAATTAATATAAAGACATATCAATCATCAAACTAGATTACTAGCAAAATGTGCTTAAGACTAGCATACATTGTTACCCAAAACATTATTACTTAAGCAGTCTTTGCTTTTACCCCATACTTGTTGTGTAAGTTCCTGTTGAAGTTCAAATGCTACCACAAATGTATTTACAATATACAGTCATTCAGATTATGTTTGTGCCTTCCTCAATGCTTTGGATCCCTGGAGATCAGTTTTAGTTTCAGAATTCAAGATGTATAGGCATACACCTATAGTCTAAGCTGCCAGTTGACTTTTGTTGGAGATCTCTTTCCTATATAGAACATTAACCACCATGACCTACTACCCTAACCCATTTTGCTCTATCTTGTAGACTTCCATAATCTGGACACACCTAATGGGCACTATATTACAACTCAGTATACATGGTTCAGTTAACTGTTGCAGCCTGGCAACCTGGGACTAGATCTAAACACTGGTTGCATTGCCACTTGGAGGGTGTTAAGAGTGGGAAGCAAATACAGTCAGCAGATTCTGGTTAATGTCAAGGCAAATAGTTGATGATGGGAATGAATGTATCTCAAATATACCTCAAAAATGAATGTATCTCAGTTCAGACCTCTCTTTTCTTAATTTCATACCTATTCATCTACCTATATAATTGGAATCCCACAGTCACCTCAAACTCAAAATAGTCCAAAGTGTACTTCTGATATACATCTGCCCCAGTCTGTTTCCTTCCTAGAGTCTCCTATTTCAGTAAAACACTTCATGATCTACCCAGTTGCATCAACAAGAAACTCAGTGCTGATGGGGTTATTCTTGATCTCTTTCCTCTTCCACCTACATCAAAACCCTTACTAGGTCATGGGGCTTCTGAGTGGCTCAGTCGGTTGAGTGTCCGACATCAGCTCAGTTCATGATCTCGTAGTTCATGAGTTTGAGCCCCACCTCAGGCTCTTTGCTGACAGCTCAGAGCCTGAAGCCTGCTTCAGATTCTGTGCCTCCCTCTCTGTCTTCCCCTCCCCTGCTCACACTCTATCTCTGTCTCTCAAAAATAAAAATAAACATTAAAAAATTCGGTGATAATCATGGAGGAGAGTACTTGTTGGGATGAGCACTGGGTGTTATATGTAAACCAATTTGACAATAAACTATTTAAGGGGGAAAATAATGTACCCACCAAAAAAAAATACTTCTACGTGTTTTCTCTAAAAAAAATTAAAAACCGTTACCAGGTCCTGTCAATTATTTTACCTTGTAGATGATCTCTCAAATCCTTCTCTCCTCACTAATGTAAAT
>NW_027530049.1:11133-14078 GCF_008692635.1 Crocuta crocuta
AACTGGTCTTTCTTCCTCTATTCCTGCCTCTTTTCAATTCATTTTCTTAATGTCAGCCAGAGTAAATTAAACCATGTCACCACCATCTTTCTCTCCCTTTCAGATTGACCCAGCAATTGCTTCCATTCTCTTGCTCTTAGGATAAAGACATTCATTTATATGGTCTGAAATGGCCTGAATAGTCTGTTCACCCCTGACTGTATTTCTAGCCATGTTTCATAACACTTTTTACCCCACTCAGTGTTGGTACAAAGCTTCCTGCCCAGCTTTTCAGTAAATGAGACTGGAGCTCAAGCTTAATTAGGTTTTAAACTAAGAAGTCTATGAAATGCAACATAAGATGAGTTACACATCAACACAGAAACTTGTCATCTCAGGATGATTGATGGAGATAGCAGTGAGAGGGATGGTGCTGATTCATGCTGACTTGACTGTTTTATTAAATTATGTGTCATGAAAATAATGATTGCTAGAAGCCAAGTAACAATACTAGTTGCAATCTGACATTCAGATTGGCTCTTACTTTTTTTTTTTCAAAGCATATGCATAATTAATTTTGTTATCACCACATACTGGTGAGGTGGATAGAGAAGTTATTTGTATTCTTTGCTTACAGGTAAAGCAACCAAAACCCAGAGTAGTAAGGTGAATGTCACATAGCAAGTCAGGGGCCCATTTCGGTCAAAAAACACTGAGAAATAATAAGTGTAGTAACAGATACCAGTTTCAAAGTCCTCACTGTGGTAGTTTTAAATACTTTTATGTATTATCTTATTTAATCCTCTCAACAACTCTGTGAAGGAGGGAATATAACTATATTTATTTGAGAGGTTAGGAAACTGAAGCAAGGGATGCCACTCAGATGGTCAGTGTTACTTTGAATGCAACATATCTTGAATCCATCCAGTTTTCAAGTCACATCCAATCACTTATTGCTTCTGTTCTGCTAGGGTCCTATGTAATATAAAGTAAAAATGGGACCCCACAGGTAAATGCATGTCATTTACTAATTCCTGGGGTTCTCCAAATTCCTATACTCTATGACTCTAGGAAAGCTGGCCTGAACCATTCATGAACCTTGAGAACTCTTCTCTCACTTGATTATGATACTGGAGACAGAGTACTCTCAGTATCTTTTTCACTTTAACATCCTCTTGGTCCCTTCCACTTAATCTTTTGGTTCCTATCATTCTAAAAGGGAGGAAGAGAGGAAAGAGAATGAGAGAGAGAGAGAGAGAGAGAAAGGGAGAGATTCTCCTGAAGATTAAGAACAGAAAAAATGTAAGCCACTTGGACCTTACCCTCTTCCTCTTGGACTTTCAAAGACCTCCAGCAGGATTGTCTAAGCCTAGTCTTCCCATACTAATTATATGAGACTTAAAAGAAAAGGTGAGTACTAACCCCCTTCATTCTTCACACCAGACATCTTTGCATTTGGGAATTCTGCTAAAGGAGATTTTTGTGATGCTAAGAACCCCTTGATATATTGAGGGATTCTTCTCATTGGTAGGGGAAAAAGTGGCCCCAAGTGCCCCTAGAAGTTAAAATGTTTGACTCACTGTCAGCACTGGACATGCCAAATAGCAAGTAGCAACACATCAGTTATTGAGCTGCAACTTGAAGCAGAAGCCTCAGTCCTTGGGCAGGTCTGACATCAACAAAGCAGGACTTCCTTTATACATAGTTGGGAGATTAGATTCCAAGGAGCAGGAATTAGACTATGACAAAAACGGATTCCTCAGTGCAACTTAAAGCCTCCGGGTTTGAAGTAGAGAGGCCAAGAGTCAGGTAGGTCCTCCAGCTCATGCATGATGTCAGGATAAACTCTTAGCTAGTGCCTTCCCACCTTCTCCATCTCTTCTAACTAGAAGTTGTTAATTATCTCACATCCTCATGGATAGGCCAGAGCTTTGTCTCCTGTCTAGAATCCCCCATGGCAGTCATTCTCAAAGTGGTTCCAGGAACTTCAGTATTGGCATCAGTTGGGAAATGCTTAGAAATGCAAATTCTAGGAAATGCTAATACCTAGTGCATCAGAAAATATGGGCTATAGGCCTAGCAACATGTGTTGTGTGACATACCTCCCAGGGCTTTCCGAATCCCACTCATATCTGAGACCCACTGCTCTGTGTTGCTCTGCTGGCTCAGGCCATGGGTTCATGGTACCATCAGTTCATTTGTCCCAGAATCCTTATGTGCTACAAGCTCTGACTTCTAGTAAATGCATAGCTCTTGTCTTCTCTCGTCCCTTGTCTGGTGACCTTGGCTCTGCAACTGTCCAAAGGGGCAAATAATACTCAGACCCTCTCGTGTGATACTAGTACAACCAGTTTATTGAGCAAACACGAGTTCAAATCATCTATACCTGCACAAACAAATCGTAAGTATAGCATAGTGCTTAAGGGCCCTAGCTTTGGAGGAAGGCATATCTGGGTTAATATTCAGTCTCTACATCTTAATTAGTTCTGTATCTTGGACTCTGGAAGCCTCTATTTCCTCATCTAAAAATGGAGATAACAACCTCACAGGCTTGCTGTAAGGACTAAAAGAGATAATATGCATAAAGTACTCAGTACTTGGCATTTAACAAGTGCTCCCTAGTGGCAATACTTGTTATTGTTAGATTCTTTCCTCCCTCTTTTCAGTTGTCATGGAATTGTGTAGTCATATTGTAACTTTAGAGAATTGGTTTTTACTCATTTGTTTTACCACTGAAAATATTTTGTCTTCCCCTTTGGAGGACAGATGGCACACATACCACTAAAGATCAACGTGAAGTCTGAGAGGCACTATAACAGAGTGGTTAAAAGTGTGGGCTCTATGTATAGGTGGATTAGGAGAAACTTCACAGAGGACCATGGGGAAGAGGAAGAGAACAAAATAGTTGGGGAGAGGGAGGGAGGCAAACCATGAGAGACTCTTTTTTTTTTTTTTTTTTTTTTACA
>NW_027530049.1:18282-18742 GCF_008692635.1 Crocuta crocuta
CAAAGGCATCAGAATTGGCAAAGAGGAAGTCAAACTTTCACTCTTCGCAGATGACATGATACTCTACATAGAAAACCTGACAGACTCCACCAGAAGCCTACTAGAACTGATCCAAGAATTCAGCCAAGTTGCAGGGTACAAAATCACAGTACATAAATCGGTTGCATTTTTATACACCAATGATGAAGCAACAGAAAGAGAAATCAAGAAACTGATCCCATTCACAATTGCACAAAAAAACATAAAATACCTAGGAATAAACCTAACCGAGAGACTCTTGAATACTGAGAACAAACTGAGGGCTGATGGTGGTGGAGGAGAGGGGAAGGGGGGTGATGGGCATGGGGGAGGGCACTTGTTGGAATGAGCACTGGGTGTTATATGGAAACCAACTTGACAATAAACTATTAAATAAATAAATAAAGGCACATACATTAAAAAAAAAAAAGTGTAGGCTTTA
>NW_027530049.1:18779-25983 GCF_008692635.1 Crocuta crocuta
TACTAGCCTTGTGATCCTGGATAAGTTATTTACCACTCTGAGTCTCAGCTTTCCCATTTGTAGAATGGAGATAATAGTCATACCTTACTTAGTGTAAGGATTAAATGAATTAGTATATATAAAGTGCTCAGAATGGAGCCTGACATTTTATTTTGAAACCGTTGAAAAACATTGCATGGACAGAGTTTACAGAGGAATGGAATGCCATAGGAGTGGAGGACACTTCTATAAATGTGGCTTGAAATTCAGCCACAATATCTAAGGGCTATCCTGAGTGAACACCTGATTGAATCATGTGTGTTTTGGCATTGTGTACATCCAACTTTTTGTTTAGCACCACCCAGGTATATTTTGCTTTGATAATATGTATATAAAAGCCAGTAGAGAAATAATGAAAATCTACCAAGAGACTTTTGGCTTAATGCTTGTGACTATGGAAATACAGATAATGAAGAAGAAATGTTCCTTTCCCTTTGGAAACCTGCAGTCTGGCTGGACAGATGAGATGAGCAACATTATACATTATGGAAGAGTACAAGAGAGTCTTAAGTGCTAAATGGACAGGTGCTGATAGAATCCAGACAAGGGGGAGGATACGGAGGCTGGAGAGAGGAAAGTCTTCTTAGAAGTGTTGTTCTGAGCTGTGCTTTTAAGGATGGGGAAGATCTGGCTGTGTAGAGAGAAGGATAAATGAGAGGTGTTTATCACATTGCAAAATGACTCATTAAGAATTCTTTATAAGTAGTTGACACCCTTAAGACATTTAATATCTGACTCAATTTACTAAGTTCTGTTTACATGCAAATATTTTGACTTACACTGGACTGGGAGTTAAAAAAAAATCTGGGTCTTGCTTCATCCTGTCACCAAGTAGTTTGTATCCACCTGTTCAAATGTCCTTCTATTTTCTAGACATTTGTTTCCTCATCTAGAAGGCAAGAAGACTGAACATAGTGACCTGCAAGATGCATTGCTACTCTGAATATAGTATAACTAATTGTGAATATTTATTGAGTGTTTACTCTGGACCAGGCATCATAAGCTCTCTATACCAATTAATTCACTTAACACCCTTTTGATGTGGATGCTCTCTTATCACCCCTTTTATGGATGAAAGAAGAAAAACACTGTAAGGTTAAGTAAAATGTTCAAGGTTTGTCATGTGAAGAGGTCTTGGACACATACATTTCGGACCACGCACTAAAGACATAATATAGGGTTTCTGTGTGGGCAGTATTTACAAACAGAGAAGTAGAAAAGTGTATACAGTCCCCTGAACTTTCTCATCATGCCACAGCACAGGCCAGGCATTGATGTTCTTTATGCATCATGGTCAAGATTCCAACAGGGGTAGATCTGCCTGGGCCAGCACGCTAGACATGGGACAGAGAGCACTCCAAATATGAGAGTGAACCCTGTCCACAACTTGCATTACATACTTACAGGCTAGATTAAGAGGAACTAGGGAACACCTAGTTTTGTTTAAGTGACAAGAAAGATTACAAAGGATCTTCCAGCCTCAGTACTATACCAGAGGACAGGAATATGGAACACCAGGATCTGCATACTGAAGACACTAGGAACAGCCTTACCTACTAGGAATGGTTACACTAGCCAACAGTCTTGTGTCTCTGCACTCAGCTTCTATGCAAATGATCTAGGTCTTGGTAAGACCCCCAGAAAGGGGGAGTAAATGAGACACCAGGGTCATCTGTATACATTTCCTGTGAAGTACATCCACCAGAATTGGAATCAAACTCAAGCAGTGTGGGGCCAGATCCTGGACTCTTCTTTTGTTTTTTTTTTTTTACAAATAGTTTATTGTCAAGTTGGTTTCCATATAACACCCGGTGCTCATCCCCATAAGTGCCCTCCTCCATGCCCATCTCCCCTGTCCAACCCGACACCCATGAGTCCTCAGTTTGTTCTCAGCATTCAAGAGTCTCTCATGGTTTGCCTCTCTCCGTCTCCCCCACCATTTCTCCCCTTATTCTCCCCCATGGTCCTCAGTTAAGTTCTTCCCAATCCTCCTATATGTGCAAACATATGATATTTGTCCTTCTGCATGACTTATTTCGCTCAGCATAACACCCTCAAGGTCCATCCATGTTGCTACACATGGCCAAATTTCATTCTTTCTCATTGTCATGTAGTATTCCATGGTATAGATAAACCACATCTTCTGACCCATTCGTCCATTAATGGACACTTAGGCTCTTTCCATATTTTAGCTATTGTTGAGAGTTCTGCTATCAACATTGGGGTACATGTGCTCCTATGCAGCAGCACTCCTGTATTCCTTGAGTANCGTTTCTGTTTATGATTAATGTTTTAAATATTTAGCTGCTCCCATATTCTGTGCATAGACATTTATGATTGTTAGGTCTTCCTGATGGATGGACTCTGTAATTATTATGTAATGCCCTTCTTCATCTCTTGTTATTGTCTTTAATTTAAAGTCCAGTTTGACTATAGGAGGATTAGGAGGAACTTAACTGAGGACCATGGGGAGAAGAAGGGGGGCAATGGTGGGAGAAAGGGANGTTCAGTTATGCTGCTTATATCTGTTTTGAGCAGCTAATTAGCTGTCAGTTCTTCTTGGGATTTCTTTGGAGGAGAGCTGTTTCGTTTCGTCATTTTAGTTAGCCTTCTGGCTCTTGTTAATTTTAAAGGCTTCTTATGTTCTTTGCACCTGTGAGCGCTGCTGTATCCAAAAGACTTTCTGACTGTCCAGGGCCTATCCTTTCAGAGAGTGTTTTTTGCCTGGTATCTCTTGGTCTCTCTTGTTGGGACCTTGGTTATTTTATTTTCCTACTCGTAGTGATATTTGGGACTCTCCACCTTGTGTACTCTGGCTTGTTTCTTGAGGGAGCCCTGGAGAAGAAAACAGATAGACAAACACACAGGGAGCAGGAGCACACAAACGCACAGACAAATTCAAATAACATGTAAACTGAGGGGGAAAGCGAAAAAGTTAAGAGAAAAGACGGGGAGGGAGGGAGAATAATAGAGAGTAAAAAATACATAAAAGAGTCAAAAAGAAGATAATAAAAGGAAAAAAGAAGAAAGCCGATGGACAAAGAATGGTTTAAAGCATATAACCGGATTTCCNAAAAAAAAGAAGAAGGAGGAGGAGGAGGAGGAGGAGGAGGCGGAGGAGTGCAGCTCTCTAGCAGGGTTAGGCGTGGGGTGATCCAATGTGTCAGGCAGGAGTTCTGCCTTAGCAGTTGTGGTGAGGAGAGTGGAGGTGCACCAGTCCCTTCTTGAACCAGGAGCTGCACCTTGCTTTTTTGGATATGTAAACTCCCCGTGCTGGGTGGGTCGCACTCTTTAACACAAGCCAGGCTAGTTTCTGCGAGCCCAACTGAAATTGGGGTAGACACAACCTAGCAATCCCCTCAGGGCAATTCCAAGCGTCTTGCCTAGCCCTGGGGATGGAGCCGATGCTCCCTTTCCTCTGGGTCGGGTTGGCGAGCATGGGCGGGAGTTTGTCTGCAGGGCGCGTCTGGCCCGCTGGAGAGAGGGAAACCAGGTCCCTCTGTGTCTCGTCACCTGAAACACAAACTCGCAGGCAAATCTCCCAGTTTTAAGCCCTTCGCCTTCCCTCTAAAGTTCCAGCCAGCTCAGAGCACGGAGGTACACGCCCGGCTCCTCCAGGAATCCAGCCGCGCAGGGAGTACAAAGGAACAAAGGAGCGGTGCCCGTGAGCGCGCAGCCGCTCCGGGATGAGTTGGCGCATGGGGATTTGGCGTGCAGGGTCCTTCTGTGCCCCGAATGGAGGTTTTTTCTGTTTCCCAGCGGCAGGGACCGTATCTTGAGTAGTTTCGGACTCTCTTTTTTTCCCCTCTCATTTCCCGCAGAGGGGGATCGCCCCGTCCCTCAAGTCTCCGATCCCTGCCTGATTCTATCTTCCCTAGTTCGCATTCACGTTATAAGTCTTTCTCAGTGGATTCTGCGTCCTTTCTCTCCCAATCTCTTGGGTTCTGTAAGGTTTTCTATGGCTTCAGATCTTTTCCGTGTGAGATATGGGGGCGAGTGTAATGCACGGAGCTCTCTACTTCTCTGCCATCTTGCCCCTCCTTTCCAGATCCTGCACTCTTAATCAGTGAACTGTACAGTGTCAATTCTCATACTCCCACTAAATATAGTGGTGGTCTTATAACATAAGGAAAGCAAGTTCACTTTCAAACCAGTAAAGCTTCAATTTGATTCCTGGCTCTTCTACTTATCCAGATGTGAGGTTTTGGATAAATTATGTAATCTCTCTGAGCCTCAGTTTCTCTATCTGCATAATGAGAAAAAATAATCCCGACTTCCCAGGCTTACTCTGAATATTAAGTGAGATAATCAATATAAGATACTTAGTACCATGCCTGGCATATAGGAAGTGTATAGAAAGGATGGCTGCTGTTATTATCAGTGGTGTTGCTCCTATTACTGGCTTGCTTTCCAGAAATATTCAGTTCTGAGATAATCCACAAGATGTCCTCCTCTCAACTGAGTGTTCTGTATCATTGGCTTGTGTATAAATATGTATATCTGAGAGTCTGAGTTCTTGAAAAATGACTTCTACACCCATGCCTGCTTGTGCAAAAACATATATTCAACCATGTGCCCAGGAGGAAATCATAGTTGGCTTTGCAACCAGTGCACTTATGGCCTTTGAGGCAGTTCTAAGGCAAGCTGGCCGCTTTCCAGGCTGTGTGTAGGTAGGGACTACGTCCCTACAGTACAACCCAAGCATGATGCAGTAGAAAGAATTTGAGGATCTGTAATTATGTTCTTTTCTCAATTCCTGAAGGAGGTATATGGCTCTTGAGGAGTGTGTGTGTGTGTGTGTGTGTGTGTGTGTGTGTGCATATGTGCATGTGCACATAGTGGTGGCAAAGAGATGTTGGGGACATACCCTTTCCCTCCAAATATTTTGTACCAGACATGGAAATATCCTTTCACTTACTGCCATTCATTGGATTTTATTTTTGGTAGGTCCTTGTGGTACAGGACAAAGGCTCAGAAGGATGCTCTGCTGTTTGTGTGGAACAGATAATACCAGACCTAGAATAATTACATGTATTCAGGATGATGGAACAATAAGAAATCTAAGTGTTAAGGCTGCCTTTGCAGGAGAAGCAAAATAGCTGTAGACTCATTTATTTTTTTAACCACTTGAAAAATCATTTCCTCCTGGTTAACACAGAAAGAAAGAAAACAGAACAGCTGTTTTGGATTTTTCTTCTCTTTAATTCAACTAATTTGCATACCGAGTAAAGGGCCTACAGCCTCACAAATATTTTGCCCATTAGTCTATTGTATATGGGCTTGGGTCTCCTAAGGATAATTTCCTTTGTTGTTTCTGAATGAAGGACGACAGTGTCTCATCTGCTGTTGCTGTATTGCATCGCTTTGTTCCAGGAAGAAAAAATGGACTTTTTGTTGCAGATTTCATTATTCTCGATATTTTAGGCAAAGATTGTGCCCTTGTTTGGGGGCAGATCAGGACTGAATTGGGAATGTTGAAAGATCTTTCTGCCTAGAGAAACTCAGAAATTGGGAGTCCCAAGAAAGGTCTTTGGCACCCTGTAACCAATCCTCTCTTCCCAGGCACAGTGTCTGTACACAGCCTCCACTCTGCCTCAGTTGTTTTATCTAGACTAGGCCTTTCTTGGAAAAACTCCAAGATCCAGATTTTTTTTTCAGATCTCCTTCCTTTGCCTGAGTTTCTATTCATCAGTGTCTTTTCCTCTATTTCCCAAGGTTGTCCTTTGTGCTTTTCAAACCCTAGGTGTACATAGCAGTGTAGCAGTGAGTATATACAGCCTCCTCCTGGATTGTCACTTTTCTTGGTGGCAACTAATTTGAATATGTTCTGGAATAGAATGCGAAATTCCCTCATATATTTAAGATAAAATAATAACTAATGTCCATCAAGTGCTTAATGTGTACCAAGCTCTATTCAAAGTGCTTGGTACATATTAATTAATATTCACAACAACCCTGGGAAGTAGGTTACTATGTTTAACCCAGTTTTTTTTAACGTTTTTTCACTTTTTTTGAGAGAGTGTGTGTGCACAAGAGAGGGAGAGAAGAGAGAGGGAGAGGGAGAGCATGTGCGTGAACACGCTTGGAGGAGGGGTAGAGAGAGGGAGAGAGAGAATCCCAAGCAGGCTCCACACTCAGTGCAGAGCCCAATATGGGGCTCAGTCTCATGACCATGAGATCACAACCTAAGCCAATATCAAGAATTGGATACCTAACTGACTGAGCCACTCAGGTGCCCCTATATTTAACCCTGTTTAATGGATGGGAAAACTGAGGCATGGGGAAGTTAAATGACTTGTTCAAGGTCAAATAGCTAGGCAAGTTGCAGTCTGGCTGAGAGTCCATGCTCTTACCTATAGTACTGTATTTCCTGTCAAGGAGAGTTTTCTGTGCGATTAGGGTTAATGTGCAACTGTTATGTTATTGGATTTGTAGTTTAACCTAGACCTTTGAGTGAGGTAACCTTCATTTAAAGGAATAATTCTGATATTGGGTTTGGGGTTGAGTGACAGGTCAATGGAGGAAATTAAGATAAAGGTACCTCTTGAAGTCCTCACATCAGATCAGGCCAGAAATCAATCATCTTTTCTGCTATTCATAAGATCAGGGATATAAATGGGTATAGCATGTATGGGTTTTAGTCCACATCATTAAGGGCAACGTTATGGACTGAACTGTGCCTATACCCTCCATTTGTATGTTGAAGTTCTAACCCTCAGTGTCTCTGTTTTGAGAGATAGAGCCTATGAGGAAGTAATTAAAGTTAAATGAGTTCATAATGGTGGGACCCTGATTTGATAGGATTAGTGTCCTTAATAAAAAAGACAGTAGAGAATGCTCTTGCACTCATGTGCTTGCTTGCCATGCTCTCTCTCCACCTCCCTTTCCTCTCTCTCCCTCTCCCTCTCCCTCCTCCCCTATTTTTACATATGTGTCCAAAGAAGCAGTCATGTGAGCACACAAAGAGATGGAGGTTAGTCTATAAGCCAAGAGAAGAGGCCTCAGAGTAAAACCTACATTTTTGTCACCTTGTTCTTGAAGTTCCCAGTCTCTAGAACTGTTAGAAATTAATGTCTGTTGTTTAAGCCACCTAGTCTATGATATTTGGTTATAGCATCCCTAGCAAATTAATACACACAAGATTTTTATTTCTTTTATTCTATAA
>NW_027530049.1:26002-26201 GCF_008692635.1 Crocuta crocuta
ACAAGATATTTTTCTTTTATTCTATAAATTTATTTATATAAATTAAATGTTCTGTTATTTGTATAAATTAAATGTAATCCTCAAGTCTCCAAAATGTTGTATGGGTAGAAAGTTAAATCCTGATTGTTTTTGGGGGGTTTCCTACGTTCCTCCATTTGATCACTGAAGAGTCCTGCCTTTTGTTGTCTGGGAAAATCAG
>NW_027530049.1:27169-30966 GCF_008692635.1 Crocuta crocuta
TTTGTTGTCTCGGAAAACCAGGTAAGTGCTGGGTTTTTATTTCTTAGTGGTTTCAACTTTATGCTGCTCCTTGGGCTCCCAGAGATTGCCATCAACAGGCTTCTATTAACTGTCTTTGGGCATGGCTGCTCCAATTGGGCCCAGAGATACTGTTTGCAGAGGTCTTCCCTTTTGACTGTTGATATGTCTGGGGCACTATGTCCACATTCAGTGCACTGGCATTGTCACTTAGTTCTGACTTCTCTCAGTGTCAGTGGGGGGAGGAAGTACAATCTCTTTCTCAGGCTCAGAGAGTTCCCTCTTCCCAACTCAAAGCACCTCTCTCGATGCAATGATACAGAATCATCGTCTTTATTAATCTTTCAGACTTGAGGTTGAAGAACTTCTATGAAGATCAAGATATTTTAAGTTTGTGGGTCCCTGTTGCAAATACTTACCTGGGCTAGAAAGCCATCACACACAATATGTAAATAAATGGACATGCTGTGTTCCAATAAAACTTCATTTGTGGACACTGAAATTTGCATTTAACATACTTTTGTCATGTCACAAAATATGCTTTTAATTTCCCCCCAACCATTTAAAAACATCTAAAAATCATTATTAGCTCATAGACTGTACAGCAGCAGGCAGTGGGCCAGATATGGTTTGTAGGCTATAGGTTGTTGATCTCTAATTTAGACTTTTGTTACTTAAAGTGTGGGCACATGGACCAGCTGTCTGTCATCTGCAAGTTTGTTAGAAATGCAGAACGTCAGGACTTACCACAGACGTACCCAATTGGAATTGGAATTTTAATAAGATCCCCAGGTGATGCACATTGAAGTCTGAGAAGTACCAATTTAGAAATCCAGCACTGGCTTCTTTTTTCTGGACACTGGGGAGGAAAGATCAGATGCTAACATTTATCAATTTTTTCCCTCTGAATACCATCCATTGCTATCTCAAAATTGACCTTCTTCCCTGATTTCCACTGTTGCCCTTTCCTGAATGGGGCAGGACTTAATAGCTGGAAAGCCAGCTTTCCATTAGTCATGCTAATCCACAGATCATTAGTACCTGACCTGGAATGGCTCTTTTGATGATTGTGGCAGACCTGCTTTCCAAGTTCTGGTTTACTTCTTTCAAAGTTAAAATTCCCACTTGCGGAGTTGAGCACCAACTGAGTTTTAAGGAAGAGATGGTCTTGGGACATTCTCAGAAACAAAGTTGAAAACAGCCTGGAATTAACATTTTGTTGTGACAAACCAATTCCCTCAGCATATGCAAATTAGTAATACAATGTGTGGATCATTGCTATGGAAAATATCAATAATTGTGAAATAATTTTTTTAGAACTGAACATGGTTTTGGGTAGCATATCAGTTTTTGTTTTGTAGGCATTTTCTTTTTTTTTTTTTTAAATATTTTTATTTATTTCTAGGAGAGAGACAGCGTGAGCGGGGGAGGGTCAGAGAGAGAGGGAGTCACAGACTGAAACAGGCTCCAGGCTCTGAGCTGGCAGTCAGCACAGAGCCCGATGCGGGGCTCGAACCCACGAACCGCGAGATCATGACCTAAGCGAAAGTCGGACGCTTAACCGACTAAGCCACCCAGGCGCCCCAGCATTTTCTTAAGTATATTTTTTCCAGACTGATTTGAAAATGAGTTTGTATCCCATGAGCACACATCTGTGGATGTAGGAAGCTCAGAGGCATGAGCAGAGGGTGTAGGAGAAAGTCTCCTTAAGATTAAAACTGTCCTTTAGATAATCCGTGAGATGATGTGCAACAGCCTCGTGAGGTGAAAGTGTATCCATAAATAAGACATGTTGTACCTGCCTTGGGCTCTTTGCTGATCACACTCTTTCCCAGGGTTCTTTGGAGAATTGTAAATGAACCCTCTCATTACTAATTATCAGTGATTCCTGCCGGGGATTCCGAGGATCCCAGTTTTTGGGAAGCAAGAGACAGACTCCTGCTTTTCTCTTCTTTCCAAATCTTGCAATCATTAAAATTTGATTTCCATTAATACATGAATGTCACCACTCCGATGAAAATGTACCTCTTCTGTTTGTGTTTTGATTACCTTGTCAAAGGCCAGGCAAGGAGAGCTTGAACAGCAGTGCTTCTCCTGTACTTTGTTATTTCTGCTTCTGTTACTTGTCACATCTGTCAATTTTAGGAATATTCATATCTATGGAGCCATTATTTATAGTACTTTAATTATCTTGGATGTCTAAGGACAAAATTAATGTATCATGTTGGTCACATTTTTGGGTTGCAAAAATGGTAGGTAGCCCAGCAAGGAATTTGGGTTTAGAGAGTGGGTTTCCAGAGTGCTTTAGTACGTGGCAGATTAAGTGGGTAAATTCCCTTGGTTCTTAGTCTCTGAAGGGTCAGCCTCTGAAGCAAATCCCTAATATTTGTTTTGGTCTTCAAAAATACTTTAAAACTTTATCATTTCCTGCTCCTCATTCATTTTAGTCTACATACCACCTAACTTGACTCTTACTTAATCTTCCTCACAAGGGTCCTGTGTACTAGTTTCCACTTCCTAATAGATTGGAATAACAATACTAGGTAACATTTTTTGAGTGTTTACTCTGTGCCATGCACTGTACAAACACTATCTCATTTAGTTTTTTGATAGCAGCCCTTTAAGATAGGTACTATTGTTATCCCCAATTTACAGATGGGGAAACTGAAGAATAGTGAATGACTTGCTCAAAGCCACGTGACTAGTGTGTTCTGCAGCCATGATTTTGGCCCAGTGCACATGCTTTTAACTAATGTGTTATATTGTACTCAACTCATAATAATAGCTAATGATTACTGAGTGCTTACCTTTTGGCCAAGCATAGTGCTAAGCTCTTCTTACTAATCCTCTTAACAATTCTTCTTACTAATCCTCTTAACAATTCTGTAAAGTAGGTTTTATTATTATTCCTGATTNACAGTTGGACTCCAGAATCTATATTCTTTTTTTTTTTTTTTCTGGGGAAGAGGCAAAATGGTTACCTGGCCTGGCCCAATAAAGTAAAGGATGGGCCCTCTTTTAAAGCCTACGGCCAGCAGAGCCCAGTTGATTCCAGAATGAATATTCTTAACAATTCTCCAATACTGCCTTCCAGATTCCTGCTCATTCAAGGCAGAGGATGTCATAGAGTGAAATATGTCCATTTGAGGAGACAAGAAGGAGGAAGTGGGGGCTACTCCTCACTTCCACTGATTGTTATCATGTGAAAAGGTAAGCACAGTTTTATCAAGCTGTCAGTTTGTAAAAGAGAAGCCCCCAGTCTCCATTTTTATATATATAATTTCCTTATTTTAAATATTGACAAGAAATGCCAATTTTTACAAAACACTTTACTAGCTTACAAAAAACTTGTTGACAAGAAGCATTAAATTATAGATAAAGATGTTTAATTCACATACTTATAAAATATTTATTCTGTGCTTGCTATGAACACTGGTAATTCTAGATACTATTGTTCAGTGTAAGCCTATGGAATCCCCATTTTCTATGTTGATTCTCAGTGTTGTTAATAAGAAACTGACTCTTCCCCTGATTTCATTGGTAGTAAATCAGTTTAAATGATGGTTTGTGTATATTTTAGAGTTTAATTCCTCAGTGAAGTTATAAGACCATTAGAAGAAAAATGTAGACTTTAAGTGTTTAATATGCCAGGGATACATGTTTTTTTTCCAGATGTGAATGTTGTATATAAAAATATTAATTTATGTCAACTTTGCAATAAAAAAAACACATATATCTGCTCACACACACATATACATGCACACGCACACAACAAAACT
>NW_027530049.1:31061-31248 GCF_008692635.1 Crocuta crocuta
GTAGTCCCTAGCCCACTACTGGTTTTATAGCAGGTACTGACTGAACACATATCGACTTTGTGTGCTCTTGTTCTGATCCAGACATGTCTCAAACATGATGTCCTCTCTCAGGCCGCCTCTGTCAGTTTCCACTAAGAGGCTTAGCTTCCTGTTTTGCAAAGCTGGTATCCAATTCCTTCTCCTTTAC
>NW_027530049.1:34643-34852 GCF_008692635.1 Crocuta crocuta
GTAGTCCCTAGCCCACTACTGGTTTTATAGCAGGTACTGACTGAACACATATCGACTTTGTGTGCTCTTGTTCTGATCCAGACATGTCTCAAACATGATGTCCTCTCTCAGGCCGCCTCTGTCAGTTTCCACTAAGAGGCTTAGCTTCCTGTTTTGCAAAGCTGGTATCCAATTCCTTCTCCTTTACAGGGAATTTCCAAATCAGTTAG
>NW_027530049.1:35835-36172 GCF_008692635.1 Crocuta crocuta
GTTAAAAAAAAAAAAAAAAAAAAAAAGCCACCCAGGCATTCTAATCTGCAGCCAGGATAGAAAACCGACTCAACTGTTGAATATGTGTTTGTCAGAAGGGCCCAGATATTCACTTTGGGCCTTGATCAACTGCTTTCTCTTTCACTAAAATCGGACTTTTGTAAGGTAAAGTCAAACTAGGATATCATATATTTATGCATTGTTTCCTGTGAAGCAGACTATTGTTTCTAGTTCTTATGTAGTGACTGGGTAAATAGGCAAGAACATGGGCTAAAAGGTGTGAATTGATGTTGAAGAGGGTGTGTTAGGTGGCTTCTGAAATGTCTCCCAGTGATTG
>NW_027530050.1:0-177 GCF_008692635.1 Crocuta crocuta
ATCTATGAGAAGCCTTCAGCTAACATAATCCTCAACGGGGAAAAAACAGAGCTTTTCCCCTGAGATTAGGAACACGGCAGGGATGTCCACTCTCACCACTGTTGTTTAACATAGTGCTGGAAGTCCTAGCATCAGCCATCAGACATCAAAAGGAAATCAAAGGCATCAGAATTGGCA
>NW_027530050.1:254-610 GCF_008692635.1 Crocuta crocuta
GAAGCCTACTAGAACTGATCCAAGAATTCAGCAAAGTTGGTGGGTACAAAATCAACGTACAGAAATCGGTTCCATTTTTATACACCAACAATGAAGCAACAGAGAGAAATCAAGAAACTGATCCCATTCACAATTGCACAAAAAACCACAAAATACCTAGGAATAAACCTAACCAAGGATACAAGGGATCTGTATGATGAAAACCGTAAAACACTTATGAAAGAAATTGAAGAAGACACAAAGGAATGGAAAAACATTCCATGCTCATGGATTGGAAGAATAAATATAGTTAAGATGTCATACTATCCAAGGGAATCTACACATTCAATGCAATTCCAATCAAAATTGCACCAGCA
>NW_027530051.1:0-310 GCF_008692635.1 Crocuta crocuta
CAATAGAACTCCCCTAGGACCTAGCAATAGCACTGCTAGGAACTTCCCCAAGGGATACAGGAGTGATGATGCATAGAAGCACATGTCCCCCAATGTTCATAGCAGCACTCTCAACAATAGCCAAAATATGGAAAGAACCGAAGTGTCCACCAACTGACGAATGGATCAAGAAGATGTGGTTTATCTATACAATGGAATACTACATGGCAATAAGAAAGAATGAAATCTGGCCATGTGTAGCAACGTGGATGGAACTTGAGAGTGTTATGCTGAGCAAAATAAGTCAGGCAGAGAAGGACAGCTACCATAT
>NW_027530051.1:324-512 GCF_008692635.1 Crocuta crocuta
GGAGGAACTTAATGGAGGACCGTGGAGGAGAAGAAGAGGGGATGTACGGGGGGAGAGGGAGGGAGGCAAACCATGAGAGACTCTTGAATGCTGACAACAAACTGAGGACTGATGGGTATGGGGGGAGGGGAAGGGGGGTGAATGGCATGGAAGAGGGCACTTGTGGGGATGAGCACTGGGTGTTATAT
>NW_027530052.1:0-954 GCF_008692635.1 Crocuta crocuta
CCCCCATATCTCACACAGAAAAGATCTGAAGCCATAGGAAATCTTTCAGAACCCAAGAGTTTGGGAGAGTAAGGACGCAGAATCCACTGAGAAAGCCTTCTATCGTTGAGTGCGAACTGGGGAAGATAAAATCAGGCAGAGATCGGAGACGGGAGGGAAGGGGCGATCCCCCTCTGCGGGGAGTGAGAGGGGAAAAAAAGTGAGTCCAAAACTACTCAAGAAACAGTCCCAGCTGCTGGGAAACAGAAAAACCTCCGCTCGTGGCACAGAAGGACGGTGCGCGCCAAATCCCCGCGCACCAAATCACCCCGGAGCTGCTGCGCAAGAGCCAACGCGTCCGGGAGCGGCTGCGTGCTCCCGGGCACCACTCCTTCGTTCCTTTGTACTCCCGGCGCGGCTCAATTCCTGGAGGATCCGTGCGCAGACCTCCACGCTCCGAGGTGGCTGGAACTTTAGAGGGAAGGGCTTAAAACTGGGAGATTTGCCAGTGAGTTCATGTTTTGGGTGACGAGAAACAGAGGGACCTGGTTTCCCTCTCTCCAGTGGGCCAGACGCGCCCTACAGAAAAACTCCCGTCCATGCTCGCCAACCCGACCCAGAGGAACGGGAGCAGCGGCTTCTGGCTCCACCCCCAGGGCTAGGCAAGAGGCTNAAGGGGCGATCCCCCTCTGCGGGGAGTGAGAGGGGAAAAAAAGTGAGTCCAAAACTACTCAAGAAACAGTCCCAGCTGCTGGGAAACAGAAAAACCTCCGCTCGTGGCACAGAAGGACGGTGCGCGCCAAATCCCCGCGCACCAAATCACCCCGGAGCTGCTGCGCAAGAGCCAACGCGTCCGGGAGCGGCTGCGTGCTCCCGGGCACCACTCCTTCGTTCCTTTGTACTCCCGGCGCGGCTCAATTCCTGGAGGATCCGTGCGCAGACCTCCACGCTCCGAGGTGGCTGGAACTTTAGAGG
>NW_027530053.1:0-449 GCF_008692635.1 Crocuta crocuta
TAAGGGGATGGAGAAATATATATCATCCTACTGGAAATCAAAAGAGAGCTGGAGTAGCTATACTTACATCAGACAAAGTGGACTTTAAATTAAAGACAATAACAAGAGATGAAGAAGGGCATTACATAATAATTACAGGGTCTATCCATCAGGAAGAACTAACAATCATAAATGTCTATGCACCGAATATGGGAGCACCTAAATATTTAAAACAATNAAACAGAAGCAAGCTTATAGATAAAAATGGGCTAATAGCAGGGGACTTTAATACTCCGCTTACAGCAACGGATAGGTCAACCAGACAGAAAAATCACTAAAGAAATAATGGACTTGAAAGACACATTGGACCAGATGGATCTGACAGTTTAGAACTCTACATCCTGAGGCCAGGGAATTTACATTCCTCTCAAGTGCACATGGCACATTCTCCAAGATAGGTCACATACTGG
>NW_027530054.1:0-530 GCF_008692635.1 Crocuta crocuta
CAAGATAGATCACATACTGGGACATAAAGCAGCCCTCAATAAATGGAAAAGAATTGAGATCATACCTTGCACACTTTCAGATCATAATTCTTTGAAACTTGAAATCAATCACAGGAAGAAATCTGGAAAACGTCCCAAAACATGGACGTTAAAGAACACCCTACTAAAGAATGAATGGGCTAATCAGGCAATTAGGGAAGAAATTTAAAAATATATGGAAACAAATGAAAATGAAAACACAACAATTCAAAATCTATGGGATGCGGCAAAGGCAGTCCTAAGAGTAAAGTACATTGCTCTCCAGGCCTATTTCAAGAGATTAGAAAAAGCNAAGTGCAAAATCTAACAACTCACCTAAAGAAACTTCGGCAAAACAACAAGAGCACCCCAAACCTAGTAGAAGAAGAGAAATAGTAAAAATCAGAGCAGAAATAAACAACATAGAGACAAAAGAAACATTTGAACAGATCAATGAAAATAAAAAAAGATGTGGGGGGAGGGGGGATGGGCATGGAGGAGGACACTTGTGG
>NW_027530055.1:0-583 GCF_008692635.1 Crocuta crocuta
CCCCTGCTTTTGCCCCGCACACATCACCCATCTGTCAACACTGTCTCCGCACACAGCTAAGGACCAATGGGGCAATGGGAGTGTCAGGCAGGCGAGGCAGCTCCCCATCATCTTGTTCCTTGACTCCTAAGTGTCCTAGCTTGTCTTCATTTTTCTCTCAGCTCTTCAGAGTCTTCCTATGGCTGTTTTATATTTAATGTCCATGAGTTTTAGTTGTGCTTAAGTGAGATGAACAGGGAAAAGTACATCTATTTACCTTCCCAGAAATGGTAATCTAAGCATAAGTATTTGTATGNTTTGTATGTTCAAGATCTGTATGTTAACAACTATAAAACATAGGTGAAAAAAGTCTAATACCTATGTAAATAGAGCATTATACAATGTTCACTGGTTGGGAGTTTGAATATTCTTACGATATTGAACTGATCTATAGATTTAATGCAATCCCAACCAAATCTCAGCAGGATTTCTAATGGAAATCAAGAACCTGATTCTAAAATTCAATTTTCAAAAGAAAGAAAATAAAAGAGCTAAAACATTTCTTTAAAAAATGAGTTGAGAACTTCACACTATTGATTTCAGG
>NW_027530056.1:0-498 GCF_008692635.1 Crocuta crocuta
TCTTCTTTGCCAATTCTGATGCCTTTTCTTTCCTTTTGTTGTCTGCTGGCTGGTGCTAGGACTTCCCGCACTATGTTAAAGAACAGTGGTGAGAGTGGACATCCCTGTCGTGTTCCTGATCTCAGGGGGAAAGCTCTCAGTTTTTCCCCATTGAGGATGATGTTAGCTGAAGGCTTGTCATAGATGGACTTTATGATGTTATGTAAATTCCTTCTATCCCGACTTTCTCTAGAGTCTTTATTAAGAAGGGATGCTGTATTTTGTCAAATGCTTTTTTCTACATCTATTGACAGGATCATATGATTTTTATCTTTCTTTTGTTGATGTGATGTATCACATTGATTGATTTGAGAATATTGAACCAGCCCTGTAACCCAGGAATGAATCCCACTTGATCTTGGTGGATAATTCTTTTTATGTGCTGTTGGATTCTCTTTTCGAGTATCTTGTTGAGGAGTTTTGCATCTGTATTCATCAAGGATATTGGCCTGTAGTTCT
>NW_027530056.1:530-813 GCF_008692635.1 Crocuta crocuta
GCTGGGTCTCTGTCTGGCTTGGGAATCAAAGTGATGCTGGCTTCATAAAATGAGTCCAGAAGTTTTCCTTCGATTTCTATTTTTTGGAAAAGTTTGAGAAGAATGGGTATTAATTCTGTTTTAAATGTCTGGTAGAATTCTCCAAGGAAGCCATCTGGCCCAGGGCTCTTATTTGTTGGGAGATTTTTGCTAACTGATTCAATTTCTTCACTTATTATGGATCTGTTCAGTTTTTCGATCTCTTCCGGTGTGAATATTGGTAGTGAGTGTGTGTTTAGGAATT
>NW_027530057.1:0-728 GCF_008692635.1 Crocuta crocuta
TCAACAAAGGAAATGACATGGCCCTTGATAAGGAAATGGTGATTGAGTCAAGGCACATAATGAAATATAATTCTGGGGCTCTGGAAAGGTAAAATGGACAGCATGTTGGTATGGAATAAAGTTTTTACGGTGTATTCAAGAATGTTTAAACCATTTTTCTGGGAATTGAAGGGAATTCTGAATAGGCAGTTTGAGAGTGATGATGATGAGGACGATGAAGCATCCTTTATAAGAAAACTGATAAAAGAGTTTGTCATTTTAAATCCACAAAATAGAGGGGCACCTGGGTGGCTCAGTGGGTTAAGCGACCAACTTCAGCTCAGGTCATGATCTCAGGGTTCGTGAGGTCGAGCCCCACATCGGGCTCTGAGCTGACAGCTCAAAGCCTGGAAGTCTGCTTCCAATTGTGTCTCCCTCTCTCTCTTTCCCTCTCCTGCTCACACCCTCTCAAAAATGAATAAAAACGTTATAAAAATTTTAAAATCTACATAATAGTAAATAGAAACAAGACTCTTTTCGTGAAGCTTTATTAAATTAAGGCGCAGCTAAAACTGACACGGGGTTCAACATCAGTAAGTTTGGGTTTGACCTCTACCTTCCAGTTACTGTCATGAACCTTAAGTCTGTCACTTAACTATCGTGAGTTCGAGTTTCTTCGTCTGAAAAAAAACAAAACAAACCGTATACCCAGGGAAACCGGAGGATCAGTGTAGCAATGCATGGAAAAG
>NW_027530058.1:0-4256 GCF_008692635.1 Crocuta crocuta
GGAATAAATCAATAAACATACAAATTATTGTGTTAAAAAATCTGATTGGGTATTGACTTGAAATTATGAGGCAGTTAGAATGAATTGAGGGAAATAGAAGAGCTGATGATATACTGGAAAACGAAATGGTTGCCCAAGGAAAAATCAGAATGCAAGATTTTCCTTATCACCTGAAGTTGGTCTGTGTCAAATAGACAAATTAGAGATCCTTTTTCAGATTGTAGCGAACACACTGATTCTTTTGTACTTAGAACACCAAGATCAACTTCTCTTATATAATCTACAAGTCACACTACATTCTTTCTCCAACTATCCTAAACCCTTCTTTAGTGTTTACTGTGTCCAGTAAAAATTTATCTCTTGAATATATCTTTATTATATATAATCTGAACTTTGTCTAAAGTAAGTATCTATAAGTATCTCCTTCCTCTCAAAGCCTATTCTCATTATGTAATTCGTACTTAATCAAATCGATACTTCTCATGAAATAAAATGTTTGTTCCAACAAATCTAGGACTAAGGTATATAGTACCATGTTATTTTTTATTGTTCTTAAATGTTCATTTAATTTCTCACTTGTAGAAGAGCAATTTGAGAAAAGCTGTGGTATTTGGTGATTTTTATTTGAAGGAATGTAAGGCAAGTTTTAGATTTATCTGAGAGACAATGCTATTCTAAACCTTTTTTCATTTTTTTCACTGATTCAATCAACAGTAGCCGTTTGGTCTAAAAAATCCTGGACAGAAATTCTGGAGGCTAGGATTCTCACAACATTTGTTTTCCAAAGTATGGCTTTCTTTTTAATGTAAATTAGCAAAGTACATTTGTTTCTACATTAATATGCTCATATGCTAATAATAATATTTCTTAAAGAAACTATTTTGCAAGTCCATCTTAAACGAGGGTAGGTAGTCAAATATTTGTCAATAATATTTTATACAGAAAGCAGATTTCTATTTGGTAGGAACAAAATTGCTGAATAAGTTGGTTACATGCATGTGTTCTGGAACCTACATGAGCTTGTTTCAAACTCTTATTTTCCTAGTTCCTAACTGTAGGCATTGGAATACAATTTACTATCACAAATTCATTGCCTGAACTATAAATAATGAACAATAGCACACATTTCATTGGGAACTAGAGACGTGGTTGTCCCTGTAATTATTGGATACGTTTGTGTAAGTCCTTCCTGTGGGGTTTGGTGATTGGTAAGCATGCAGTAGATTTTATCCTGGTCATCAGGTTCACCATCATTTTCACTGTGAAAACCTGCATCATTTCTCTTGTGCTTGAGCTGAAATACTGTGCCACTACTTTTCAAATAGTTGTTAATATTATAGTAAAATTAATTTAAAAATATAAATTAAAGCTTTATGTATGACCCTATCTGTCACTTCTCATTCACCTGTACCTGTTGATTGAAGTGTTACTTATACCTATACCTATGCCCATATTTATATATCTCTGTGTATAGACAAGTTTGTTAATTATGTGTGATTTTATCATTTCTGTCCTTAGATTTGTTTGCTTGTGTTCTCAGCCTTTGATAGAAGAGTGTTAAAATATTCCATTATGAATGTGGATTAGTCTATTTCTCCTGTTACAGCTGCTGATTTCTTGGATTTGTGTATTTTTAAGCTATGAGTAGATAGGTACTTCTATTTATTGAGTGCATAAAGATCTAAGATATCTTTGTTGATTGATCTTTTGATCACTGTGAAACAGTTCTCTTTGTGTAGCAAGGCACTAAAGTCTCATGTTTGTTATTTTCCACTACCCTTTATTTTAGCTCCGTACTCCTGTCTTCTGTTCTGTGATTCTGCTTTCCTGGATTACTAGGTTTAACTCCTGTACTTTAGCATTTTTTAATATTCATCTGATTCATTCTCTTTTTCACTCCCTTTATTTTAATTTTGTTTTTTAGTATATTCTAATTTTCTGATAACATTCTTCAACTCTTCATTTTTAAGAATTAGTAAATTTATTTATCATTGGTTCTATTTCCTTGCACATATTACACATTGTTACTTTACAATCCTTGAATGGTATTTACAATAAACACAACTGTGGACGGGTCTGTTTCTACTGTCTTTCTCCTTGTTTTGGAACTCATGTTCCTGTCTCTTGCCATGCTTACTAATTTCATATTGAGTGTTAGACATTATACGCAAAAATTATGAATGCCAGATGAAGTCATATTTTCCTCCAGGGATAATTCACATCTTGCTCCGTGGTAAGCCCCGTAGAGGATCTTTACCTTGANTCTCTCTCCCTGTCAAAATAAATAAATAAATAAATAAATATTTAAAAATTTTTAAAAAGCCTATACAATGATTCGAAATCAGGTCAAAGAGGGAAGTCTGTAGCTATAAGGGCTACCATTAAGAAACAAGAAATATTTCCAATAAAACCCTCACTTTTTATCTCAAGGAATTAGAAACAGAATAAACTAAGCCCAAAGCTGGCAAAAAGAAAGAAATAACAAAGATCATACCATAAATAAATGAAATAGAGATGGAAAAAAAGCAAAAATGGTCAATAAAACTAAGAGTTTTTTAAAAAAAGATAAACAGAATTTACAAAACTTTAGCTAGTCTATGAAAAAAGAGAGAAGACCCAAGTGAATAAAATGAGAAAAGAGGGAGGGGACATTACAATTGATATCACAGAAACAACAAACTGGATAATCTAGAAGAAATGGATAAATTCCTAATAACTTAAAATTTACAAAGACTAAATCATGAAGAAAGAGAAAATTTGAACAAACTAATAATGAGTAAGAAAATGTAAGCAGTAATCCAAACGCTTCCACACCTGAAAAGCTCAGGATCAGAAGGTTTCACTGGTGAATCCCACTAAATATTTAAAGATTTAATGCCAATCCTTCTCAACCTCTTTCAGACAAATGAAGAGGAAAGAACACTTCCAAACTCATTTTACAAGGCCAATGTAACCCTAATACGAAAGCCAGATAAGGACACCACAAGAAACGAAAATTATAGACCAATATTCCCAATGAGTACTGATGTAAAAATTCTTGAGGATACATGAGCACACTGAGCACACAGAACACACAACAGTATATTAAAAGGAGCATACACGACGATTGAGTGGGATTTACTTCTGGGTTGTAGGGATGAGCCAACCTATCTAAATCAATTACACTTAGATCAATAAATGTAATATACCACATTAAAAGAATAGAATATAAATCATATGATCATCTCCATAGATGTAGGAAAAAGCATGTAACAAGGTACATTATCTTTGCATGGTAGAAACTCTCAAGAAATTGAGTACTGAAGAAACATACTTCAACATAGCAGGGGCAATATATGACAAAGCCATGGTCAGTAACATATTCAATGGTGAAAGTTTGAGTTTTTCATCAAAGATCGGGAGTAAGACAAGTGTGCCAATGCTCCCCACTTCTATTTGGATAATTAAGAATCCTAGACAGAGCAGTCAGGCAAAAAAAAAGAGCATCCAAATAAGAAAGGAAAAATAAAATTGTCTCTGTTTGCAGATATGACCCTATATAGAGAAAATCCTGAAGATTCCACCAAAAAAAAAAAACCCCACAAAAAAACAAAAACAACAAAAAAGCTGTGCTACAAATTCAGTATGGTTGCAGGATATAAATCAACATACAGAAAACAATTACATTTCTATACACTAACAACAAAACATTTGAGAAAGAAGTGAGGATACAATCCATTTACAATAGCATAGAAACAATAAAATACTAAGGAATAAATTTAACTGAGCAGTTACNAACAACAAAACATTTGAGAAAGAAGTGAGGAAGACAATCCATTTACAATAGCATAAAAACAATAAAATACTTAGGAATAAATTTAACTGAGCACTTACAATATTGGCACCCCCATGCCCATCAGAGCATGATCCATTGAGGAGCCTGAAATTAAGTCCTCCATTAGAAACAACCTCAGGCTGCACATAGTCCCAGTTCCAGGAAAAGCCTCAGCTGAAGCCACCCTCCGACAGCCCTCAGATCTGCCAATCAAAAGAAATGTGTAACATTCCAGTAGTCTTGGAGACGAGTCAGGGCTGGGAACTGCAGGTAGTTACTTTGTACAAACTTCCAATCAATCACTGCTTGCAGAAGCCGCACCTAGATTCTCTGAGCCCACCTCATAATTGGTCCATTTTAAAAGACTCTCAAAGGTCATGATTGGGTCCCTCCAAACGTAACGAACGCCTCGCAGGTACTGAATGGTCAAAACTGTTACTAT
>NW_027530059.1:0-573 GCF_008692635.1 Crocuta crocuta
CTCAGGGGGAAAGCTCTCAGTTGTTCCCCGTTGAGGATGATGTTAACTGAAGGCTTCTCAAGATGGTTTTGATGATGTTTCAGTAGGTTCCTTCTATCCCGACTTTCTCTAGAGTCTTTATTAAGAAGGGATGCTGTATTTTGTCAAATGCTTTTTCTGCATCTATTGACAGGATCATATGGTTTTTATCTTTTCTTTTATTGATATGATGTATCACATTGATTGATTTGCGAATGTTGAACCAGCCCTGTAACNNNNCCAGGAATGAATCCCACTTGATCTTGGTGGATTATTCTTTTTATGTGCTGCTGGATTCGATTTGCAAGCATCTTGTTGAGGATTTTTGCATCCGTATTCATCAAGGATATTGGCCTGTAGTTCTCTTTTTTTGCTAGATCTCTGTCTGGCTTGGAAATCAGAGTGATGCTGGCTTCATAAAATGAGTACGGGAGTTTTCCTTCGATTTCTATTTTTTGGAATAGCTTGAGAATAATTAGTATCAGTTCTGTTTTAAACGTATGGTAGAACTCCCCGGGGAAGCCATCTGGTCCTGGACTCTTATTTGTTGGGAGA
>NW_027530060.1:0-284 GCF_008692635.1 Crocuta crocuta
AGTAGAAGAAGAGAAATAGTAAAAATTAGAGCAGAAATAAACAATCAATGAACAGATCAAAGAAACCAAGAGTTGGTGTTTTAAAAAATAAACAAAATTGACAAACCTCTAGCAAGACTTATCAAAAAGAAAAGAGAGAGCACCCAAATAAACAAAATTATGAATGAAAATGGACTTATTCCAACCAACCCCTCAGAAATACAAGCAATTATCAGGGAATACTATGAAAAATTATATGCCAACAAATTGGACAATTTAGAAGAAAGAGACAAATTCTTAAGCAC
>NW_027530060.1:454-781 GCF_008692635.1 Crocuta crocuta
AGAATTAATACCAATTCTTCTCAAGCTATTCCAAAAAATAGAAATCGAAGGAAAACTCCTGGACTCATTTTATGAAGCCAGCATCACTCTGATTCCCAAGCCAGACAGAGATCCAGCAAAAAAAGAGAACTACAGGCCAATATCCTTGATGAATACGGATACAAATATCCTCAACAAGATACTTGCAAATCAAATCCATCAGCACATGAAAAGAATCATCCACCAAGATCAAGTGGGATTCATCATGGGTTGCAGGGCTGGTTCAACATTCACAAAGCAATGAATGTGATACATCACATCAATAAAAGAAAAAATAAAAACCATATG
>NW_027530061.1:0-1249 GCF_008692635.1 Crocuta crocuta
GCCCTGATTTAGGAAACTGCTCCTCCGAGAGCTCGTTTCGTACAACGGCGAGAAGCACTGTGTGATTATTGTCCTACGTGAAAGGGTTTGGTTTGTGGAGGCCATGGGTCCTGTCATTCAGCCGCCTGGTCTGAGCGAGTTCGGCGGAGATCTCCCGGAATAGTCCAGCTTGCAGGCCACCCCGAGTTCCCATCCAGAGAACCTGCCTCTGTTCTCATCTGCCGCTTTCAGACTCAAAGACTGCTTCAGGGTCTGAGTTCAAAGCGTGCGTGTGTGCGTGTGTCTTCTTACTCTTTGGTCACAGAAAGTCATTTGTGATCAGTCAACTTTAAGAAATCTGCATCTCCCAAGACAAATGTTGCAGACTTGAAAATTGCATGGATTTCTTTTATTTTTTTCTAATTTTTTTAATGTTTATTTTTCAGAGAGAGAGAGAGAGAGAGAGATAGGGTGTGGGTGGGGGAGGGGTAGAGAGAGGGAGACACCGAATCCGAAGACAGGCTCCAGGCTCTGAGCTGTCAGTGCAGAGCCCGATACAGGCCTCGAACTCCAGAATCGTGAGATCATGACCCGAGCCGAAGTTGATGCGTAACTGATTGAGCCCCCCGGGCACTCCAGAACTTCCTTTGAAGTATTAACAAAACATAATGGGGCGTGGCCGCGTACAGACGTGCACGCCCCTGAAAGCACGCTGGCCACGCACACAGAGAGCCTTTAGTTCAGGGGTACCTCTGGCTTGCCTTCCACACTCTGGGGAGGCTCCCAGCCACCGCCTCCCTGTACGCTGTCCTCTGGCTTCCGCGTTTCCTTTGTTCCCTGAAGCCTGCTGCCACCTGCAGTTTGTGTCGTCCTGCTGCAAGGCACATTGAAGCCAGACCGTGGTGCCTGAAGTTGTATTTTATGCTGACCTTTGAGGGTCTTTCCTCTCCTGCCACTTGTGGGGAAAGCAGCCAGCTTCCGGAATGGCTGCGCTGACGGTGGCATTCAGCATGGCTGGCGTCTGTCAGCAAACGTCCTCGGGAACGTGGAACCCAGGTCCCGTGGTTGGTCCCGGGCAGACTCTGATACAACGGTGGCTCCAGGAAGTCACCGCACTTGACTCCCAGGAACCCAAGGATGTTTGCAGGCAGCGGGTGCAGGGCGGCGGGCGTTCCGAAATGCTGATGGCAGGTCCTGGTAGGAGCTTCACAGACAGAGGTGATACCTCAGGGGTATCACCGGGCTCCGTCATATAGTTAAGCCTCCAACT
>NW_027530061.1:1967-5035 GCF_008692635.1 Crocuta crocuta
CGGGGTTGAGTGGGGGGAGAGGGGGGAAGGCACCGCAGAGATAGGTTAAATCACCAAGAGCAGCAAACGTGGCAAGGAGGAGAGCCCAGCCAGCGAGTGGGAGTCAGAGGACCTGCCGCAGGCAGCCCGGGGGTCTGAGGGCCTCGTCGCCGCTGACCTGGATGCTCAGCGTGTGTGCGTTTCTTCTGCAGATCTGGAGACTCGACGGCCAGGATATGGAACCTTAATGAAAACAGCAACGGGGGCTCCACACAGCTCGTGCTGAGGCACTGTATACGAGAGGGGGGCCACGACGTCCCCAGTAATAAAGACGTGACCTCCCTGGACTGGAATGTAAGCACCCGCCTCCGCCCAGACGCCTCAGTGCCACAGGGGCGCCCCCGCACACCCGGGGGAGCGGGGTGTCCAGGTGCTCTCCGTTGGAGGGCTGCTCACAAGGCCGTGCCGGGCTGACCCCTTGCTGCCTCGACAGCGGGCGGCACATCACATGCACTTGGACGTGGGAGGCCCGTGGTCCTTTGTGACTTCTTTACGCTTTCCCCGTCTCTGTGTGCAGACACACCTTTAAGAGCTTCCTCGGGCCTCACTGTCCTCACTTCCCGTACGGTAGTTTCAGTTGTGCCCGCGGGGTGAGGGACGAGGGGTGGCAGCGCTTCCCCGTTCCTGCTCCTGTCTTTACAGTACGTCACCCTGTGGGTTCAGGCCGTGCGCCTCCCGGAGTTGGTTAGCCTCTCCGCCGGGAGCCGGCTCCTGCTGGGAGAGTAGCCTCGCCCTGGGATTAGCTGAGGGGCCCCCTGGGACCAGCCGGGAGGCCTTCTTCGCTGCTCCCGCGGAGCTCTCATCGGTGGTGTCTGCTTCTTCCTGGCCCGCAGAGCGATGGGACGCTGTTGGCTACAGGCTCATATGACGGTTTTGCCAGAATATGGACGGAAGACGGTGAGCCCAGCCTCCCTGGGACGGGTGCGAGGAGGCCTTCCCTGGCATGGACTCCACCAGCCGCCCTGGCTTGGAAGTCAACCTGTGTATTGTTTCCTTACCTAACAGGCAACCTGGCCAGCACCTTAGGGCAACATAAAGGCCCCATCTTTGCCTTGAAATGGAACAAAAAGGGGAATTACATTTTGAGTGCTGGTGTAGACAAAGTGAGTATTAGCTCGACCCAGGTGTCTCTGGTTTCTAGATGCTCGTTATTGTTAATCTCTGGGTAGCATCCTGGGGTTGGTTGGTTGGTTGGTTAGTTTGTTGGTTGGTTGGTTGAATGGTGAGCCTTCCTACTTCTCCTTAAGGCGAAGGTTTCGTTTTCATGCTTTCGATCTTAGTGTTCACTTAAAACATGTGCGCTCTCAATAGGGTCCACTGTTCAACAGGCCTTTGTGCCGAGCTTGCGCCCCTTATTTCGAGGAACGCCGCTTGGTGACAGAGGAAGGCCCCAAATTGCATTTATTCAACCCTTGAGCAAGCAAAGGGGTGTGGGATGCACTGGACAGAAACCTCCAGCGTGGAGTCGTTTTGGAAGCGCACAGGGTCTTCTCTCGAGAGGCCAGCTTCTGTTTCCCTGACTCAGAGAATCCTGAGTTCCGTGGAAGGGCTGCAGACTCCTCTGAGCATGGGGTAAAGTGGAGCCGGGCACAGGCTGGCAGCCTCAGAACCCCTGGACAGTCTGCCGGGTGGGTGTGACGGGATCAAGGCCGAGCGGCAACGAGCACCCACGTGCATCTAGAAGCCGTGAGCGGGTGGAGAATCAGGTGGTGTGGGTGTCATCTGGCCGAGTGGGATCCTCGGGTTGGTTTCCTCGGCTGCCCAGAGCCAGGAGTCCTGACCCCCAGGAACGGAACGGATGGCCCTGTCATTCCTGAGAGTCAGCAGGAACTTGAAGTCCTTGCTGTGGAGAAGCATTATCAAGAAATGGAAAGAGACGGGAAAGAAAAGTGTGTCCTCACAGCGTTTTGCGTTTCTGCACCGGGGTGTGAATACTCTTCTTGCATTTGGTTTCCACAGGGCTTGCTTGCTCTTCCTTCCTTCCTTCTTTCCTTCCTTCCTTTCCTTCCTTTCCTTCCTCCCTCCCTCCTTTTCTTTTTCACGTGTCTTTATTTTTGAGTGACACAGAGAGACAGAGAACAAGGAGGGGAGGTGCAGAGATAGAGAGACACAGAATCTGAAACAGCTCCAGGCTCTGAGCTGTCAACGCAGAGCCCGACACGGGGCTTGAACCCACAAGCTGTGAGGTCATGACTTGAGCCGAAGTTGGACGCTTAACCGAATGAGCCCCCCAGGCGCCCCCCCCAGGACTTTCTTTACACGTTCACACTGACATCAGAATGATTTGAGAACCTTGTTAAGTTACTGCTTCACGTTCATTCAGGTTCTAAAATTATACAATAGCCATGACTTATAAACACTGTCATGGTGTTGGTCTAAGATATTTACTATCTGGCCCTGGACGGAACATGGGTGCTGACCCCCACACTGGCGTGTCATCCTCCAGGCCAATCTCTCTCTCTCTGAGCCGTTACCCCTTCATTCGGCCCTGGCAGCCCAGGAGCTGATGCTGAAGCAGGCTGAGTGCCGGGGTTGCCTCCTACACTTCTCCCGGAGCTTCCGCCCTGTTTTCTCCGAGGTGTTCTAGTTCACATAGGACACAGGCGTGTGTGCTGCGCGCGCACACATGTACACACAGAACTTTGGTGGTGGCCGGTCGTCCACACTGCTGATTGGATTATGAAAATGACTTGTGCAAATGATCGCTCGCCTTTGGCAAGACTGTAATTATCACGTGTGTTGGCCACGACTCCGAGCTCCCAAGCTGAGAGGCAGGCGCTGTATCGGCCCGTTTCAGAGACCCGCTGGCACAGGCCCTGCACTGCCGGTAACTGCTGCCCTTCGAGCTCTACATGCTTCCAAAAAGGTTTCTGAGGGGCGCGTGGGGGGCTCAGGCTGTTAAGCCTCTGGCGTCAGCTCAGGTCAGGATCTTGCAGTTCGTGGGTTTGAGCCCCACGTCGGGCTCTGTGCTGACAGCTCAGAGCCTGGAGCCTGCTTCACATTCTGTGTCTCCCTCTCTCTCTGCCCTT
>NW_027530061.1:6494-8391 GCF_008692635.1 Crocuta crocuta
TTTTTTTTTTTTAAAAGAAGTCCCCAGATGATTAAAGATGGCCTGTGTGGCTCACAGTGTCTTTAGGACCGTGCCAGTTTCGAAGGAAGGGGCTGTTCACGGTCTTTTCTTGTATGTTCAGTTTTTCTAGAGAAATCTTTCGGTGAAGAAGAGTTCCTAACTTTTTCTTTTTGTTTTGCGGAGCACAGACCACAATAATCTGGGACGCCCACACAGGAGAAGCCAAACAGCAGTTTCCGTTTCATTCTGGTGAGTTTGTTTTGGGGTTTTTGTGTTTTTTTTTTTTTTTACTTCAGAAATAGTGACTCAGAGCAACTGAAAGTCCCTTAAAGTGCCCGTGCCACGAGTGGAGCTGATGGAGGGAACGCATGTCACCAAGCCCAAAACCCGTGTGGGCGTCTTTGCCCTGCTTTCCCTGAGGCAGCGCCGCCGTGCTGGGCTTCCCTGACACCACGGCCAGAGTCCCAAGTTCCCTGGGTGAATTCCCAGGACTCACCAGGTAGACGTCCCCAGGGATCAGAGGGGTTACAGCGAGAAGACAAAGCAAAATCAGACCAAAGGCTCAGGAGGTGAAACCCAGAGCTTTGCAAGGCTTCCCCCCTCATGGGGCCACACAGCTCATGTCTGAGACCCCCCTCCCCCCCGCCCCCGCAAGCCAACCCGNAGCGCGACAGTAGTGTGGGCATTTGTCAGGAAAACTCAGGAAGACCCCGTGCCTGAGGTTTTTATTCATCATTACCTCTTTTATTTTAGAGAGAGCATGAGCAGGGGAGAGGGACGGGGGTCAGGGGAGCCCAAGCAGGCTCCATACTCTGTCCGGAGCCCGACACGGGGCTCGATCCTGTGACCCGGGGATGATGCTTTCAGCTGAAATTGTCACACGCTCAACCCACTGACCCATCCGAGTGCCCCTCGATGCCTGAGGATTTTTTTTAATTTTTATTATCTTTTAAAATGTTTCCTTTTGAGAGAGAGTGGACACACCTGAGCAGAGGAGGGTCAGAGAGAGGGTAGCAGGGGATGGAAGCAGGCTCTGAGGCGTCCACATGGAGCCTGATGTGGGGGCTCGAACTCCCGAACCGTGAGGTCATGATCTAAGGTTGGACGCTTAACCCACTGAGCCACCCAGGAGCCCGTTGCTGAGGTTTTTAACGGGGGGCTGGACTTGTCGGCACGCCNCTCTGCTTGGCGCGTGCCCAAACTCCAACCCCCGGAAGGAAAGCCAGGGTTCAGAGTAAACCCCGCCTTGGGCTGAAGACCAGGGCCGCCAGCACCTTCCCGCGGAGAGCCGTCAGGTCTGCGGCGGTCCGTCTTCCCGCACAGGTGTGTGGCCCTCATCCCATCCCCGGTGTGTTGGGGCAGCCAGGGTCTAGAGAGTGTCAGCTTTCCAGATTTGCACCTGCCCCTTCGGGCTGCACCTCAGTCCGTCTTACCGTCCGTCACATGTGGCCTCTTAAGACTGGGGCAGGTGACCCCGTCCCAGAACGAACAGACTGCCAGAAGGACTGGCTCAGACGCAATAGGACAGGGTAGATACCACTTCCCTTCGCAGGAAACGTCTCTTCTGTGTTGAGGGAATCTCTGGGAAATGGACGGAGCGTTTCCTCTTCCCTCAGAGTTCCTGGAAGTGGCACGTTGCCGGGAGTCCTGCTGGGTAGTTAGGGGGCCTGGTGATGATCTGAATACAGCGCTGGCCCCAGACACTTCCCGAGAAGCCTGAGTGCCTGGGGAGAGGCTGCAAGCCGGGCGTGGGCCCTGTCGGGAGCCGGCTGAGCCAGAGATTCCCGCGAGGCAGGACTGGGTGTTCAAAAAAAATTGTTTAATGTTTCTTATTTTAGAGAAAGAGATACAGACAGAGCTCACCCAGGGCAGGGTCAGAGAGCAGGAGACACAGAAT
>NW_027530062.1:0-848 GCF_008692635.1 Crocuta crocuta
GACAGCTAATGAACTGCGCAAAACAGATATCAGCAGCATAAATGAACGAGATTTTAGAATGATAATCATAAAATTAATAGCTGGGCTTGAAAACAACATAGGGGACATCAAAGAAACTATGGCTACAGACAAAATGGAGAATATAAAAGGCATGAAGAATTAAGAAAAGCGATAAATGAGATACATAATAAAGTAGAGGCCTCCATGCAAGGATTGAAGAGGCAGAAAGGAGAATAAGTGATTTGGAAGACACCATTATAGAAAAATAAGAAGCTGACCAAAAAAGAGACAAACTGATCCAGGAACATGAAAGAAGAGTTCGAGAGCTCAGCAATATGGTCAAACGCAACAATATCCGTACCATAGGAATCCTAAAAGAGGAAGAGAGGGGAAAAGGTGCTGAAGGAGTCCTGGAACAAATTATAGCAGAGAACTTCCCCGACCTGGGAAAAGAAGTAAACGTTGAAATACAAGAGGCTCAGAGGACCCCCCTCAGACATAATCTGAATCGACCTTCTGCACGACATATCACAGTGAAAATGGCAAAATACATGGACAAAGAGAGAATTTTGAAAGCAGCTAGGGAGAAAAGGGCCCTAACATACAAAGGGAAACCTNAAGGAAACCTATCAGAGTGGTGACAGACCTATCTACTAAAACGTGGCAGGCCAGAAAGGAATGGCAGGAGATCTACAATGTAATGAACAGTAAAAATATGCAGCCAAGAACCCTCTATCCAGCAAGCTTGTCATTTAAAATAGAAGGATAGATAAAACTTTTTCCAAATAAACAGAAATTGAGACAATTTGTCGCCACTAAGCCAGCCCTACAAGAAATCCTGAGGGGGA
>NW_027530063.1:0-484 GCF_008692635.1 Crocuta crocuta
AGGAGAAGAGAAATAATAAAAATCAAGGCAGATATAAACAATATAGAAACCAAAAAAACAATAGAACAGATCAATGAAACCAAGAGTTGGTTTTTCGTAAAAATTAACAACTTGACAAACCTCTAGCCAGGTTTCTCAAAAAGAAAAGAGAGCATTCAAATAGACAAAATCATGAATGAAAATGGACTTATTACAACCAACCGCTCAGAAATACAGGCAATTGTCAGTGAATACTATGAAAAAGTATATGCCAACAGAGTGGACAACTTAGAAGAAATGGACAAATTCCTAAACACACACTCACTACCNGGCATATCAATCAATGTGATACTTCACATCAACAAAGGAAAAGATAAATACCATATGATCCTGTCAATAGATGCAGAAAAAGCATTTGACAAAATACAGCATCCCTTCTTAATAAAGACCCTCGAGAAAGTCGGGATAGAAGGAACTTCTTTAAACATCATAAAAGACATCTATG
>NW_027530063.1:538-900 GCF_008692635.1 Crocuta crocuta
CATCAGCCATCAGACAACAAAAGGAAATAAAAGGCATCAGAATTGGCAAAGAAGAAGTCAAACTTTCACTTTTCGCAGACGACATGATACTCTACATAGAGAACCCAACAGACTCCACGAGAAGCCTACTAGAACTGATTCATGAATTCAGCAAAGTTGCAGGGTTCAGAATCAACGTACAGAAATTGGTTGCATTTTTATACACCAAAAAAGAAGCAACAGTAAGAGAAATCAAGAAACTGATCCCATTCACAATTGCACACACAAAAAATAACCCATAAAATCTCTAGGAGCAAACCTAACCAGAGATATAAGAAATCTGTATGATAAAAACTGTAGAAAACTTATGAAGGAAATTGAAG
>NW_027530064.1:0-540 GCF_008692635.1 Crocuta crocuta
GATTTGTTTTAGAAATATTCTTTTTGGGGGTGTTTGGGTGGCTTATTGGTTAAATCTCCGACCTCAGTTCAGGTCATGATCTTGTTGTTTCTGAGGTCAAGCCCCGCGTCAGGCTCTGCTGACATCGCAGAACCCTCTTGATATCCTCTTCCCTCTACGTCTCTGCCCCTCCCCCATTTGAGCTCGTGCCTTCTCTCTCTCTCTCTCTCAAAAATAAACAAACATTTACAATATANAAAAGATACATTCTTTTTTATTTATGTGATCTATCGAAGAGACAATTAAGGAGAGAGTACAGCTTGCGGGTTGATGTAAGTATGAGGGCTCTGATGAGAACAGTGGACTCAGATAATGATTTTGGAAGTGATGGTAATAAACGTGATATTTTAGCTTATTAGGTGGCTGACTCAATTAAATCATAGATATACTATAAATGGGGTAAAGATGAATATTAAAATAGAGTATAATGAAATCTCCAAAAAGAGTCTGAAACAAATTTAATAAAAATATTAGGAGAAGATGGTGTCAATAATTTCAAAT
>NW_027530065.1:0-646 GCF_008692635.1 Crocuta crocuta
AATCTGAATAGACCCATAACTAGTGAAGAAATTGAATCAGTTATCCAAAATATCCCGACAAATAAGAACCCTGGGCCAGATGGCTTCCTTGGGGAATTCTACTAGACTTTTTTTTTTTAAATGTTTTATTTATTTCTGAGAGAGAGAGAGAGAGACAACATGAGCAGGGGAGGGTCAGAGAGAGAGGGAGTCACAGACCGAAACAGGCTCCAGGCTCTGAGCTGGCAGTCAGCACAGAGCCCGACGCGGGGCTCGAACCCACGAACCGCGAGATCATGACCTAANAAGCGAAAGTCGGACGCTTAACCGACTAAGCCACCCAGGCGCCCCAGAATTCTACTAGACTTTTAAAAGAGTTAATACTCATTCTTCTCAAGCTATTCCAAAAAATAGAAATCGAAGGAAAACTTCTGGACTCATTTTACGAAGCCAGTATCATTTTGATTCCCAAGACAAAGACCCAGCAAAAAAAGAGAATTACAGGCCAATATCCTTGATGAATACAGATGCAAAAATCCTCAATAAGATACTTGCAATTCGAATTCAACAGGACATAAAAAGCACTATCCACCATCAAGTGGGATTCATTTTTGGGTTGCCCGGCTGGTTTAATATTCGCAAATCAATCAATGTGATACATCACATT
>NW_027530066.1:0-898 GCF_008692635.1 Crocuta crocuta
TTAGCACTGATGTGTCTGGTAAAAGATTGATGTTTGCAAACCATCCCTTGGTTAGTAAGCACTTTCTTCTGAGGTGATTCAGTTAGTTTATTAGAAAACTTATAGAACATTCCTTTTTCGTAGTATGCCATTTCCCATAAAGGAACTTAACTGCAGGTCATTTGACAACATGACATGTTAAATATCCTTTGATCACCCTAGGACGAAATGTTCTGATCACCACAGGGAGTAAAAGACAACTATTGCCAGACAACATATACTTGTTTGCGTCTGACATGTCAGTGCACCCATTGTCGAGTGCATTTCAATGAAATAGGGAACAGATTCATCAAAGCAGCACAATGCCACTTTGCAAGCGAATTTTAGAAAAGCAGTACTTTCATCAGATTGTCAAAGGCAAATGAGAATTGCCATTTTGGACTCTTAACGGAGAACAGAGAAGGGAAATTGACTTCAATGACTACCATCATGAAAATTCAGTAGGACGTGAAAATATTGAAACAGAGGAAATACTGAAAGTCACTTAGCTCCTTCAAATCTCTTCAGTGTGCATTGGCTGCATGTTCCATGCTCAACCTGACACTTTGTCTTAGATTTGTCATTGTGTACATCCATCTTATGTGAAAACATTCAGCGTACGGTCAACTCATGACCCATGGTTATTGAGGGTTAACAATCGTCCAAGAAGTGTATGACGACTTTTCTCTCTGGGCGCCTTGGTGCTTGAGTTGCTTGAGCTTCCGCCTCTTGATCATGGGGTCAGGTCATGATCTCCGGGTTCACGATTTCCATCCCCACATCGGGCTCTGTGCTGACAGAGCCTGCTTGGTATTCTGTTTCCCTCTCTTTCTCAGCCCCTCCCCTGCTTCCTTGTTCTCTCTCCCTCTCAATAAATAAA
>NW_027530067.1:0-505 GCF_008692635.1 Crocuta crocuta
CTTTGCCGTGCAGAAGCTTTTTGTCTTGATGAGGTCCCAATAGTTTATTTTTGCTCTTGATTACCATGCCTTTTGGGATGTGTCAAGTAAGAAATTGCTGTGGTGGAGGTCAATGAGGTTGTTTCCTGCTTTCTTCTCTTGGGTTTTGATGGTTTCCTCTCTTGCATTCAGGTCATTTATCTATTTTGAGTTTGTTTTTGTGTATGGTGTGAGAAAATGATCTAGTTTCATTCTGCATGTTGCTGTCCAGTTCTCCCAACACCATCTGTTAAAAAGGCTGTCTTTTTTCCATTGGATACTTTTTCCCGCTTTGTCAAAGATTAGTTGNTAGTTGGCCATACATTTGTGGGTCCAATTCTGAGCTCTCTATTCTGTTCCATTGGTCTATGTGTCTGTTTTTGTGCCAGTACCATACTGTCTTGATGATTTTGTGCCATACCATACTAGCTTTGTAGTAGACGCTAAAGTCTGGGATGGTGATGCCTCCTGCTTTGGTTTTCTTCTT
>NW_027530068.1:0-2390 GCF_008692635.1 Crocuta crocuta
TGGAAAACGGTGTGGAGTTTCCTCAAAAAATTAACAATAAAACTGCCTTATGAAGCAGCAATAGCACTGCTGGGAATATACCCAAGGGACACAGGAGTGCTGATGCATAGGAGCACATGTACCCGAATGTTCATAGAAGCACTCTCAACAATAGCCAAAACATGGAGAGAGCCTAAGTGTCCATCAACAGACAGATGGATCAGGAAGATGTGGTTTATCTATGCGATGGAGTACTACATGGCAATGAGAAGGAATGAAATCTGGCCATGTGTAGCAACATGGATGGACCTTGAGGGTGTTAAGCTGAATGTAATAAGTCAGGCAGAGAAGGACAGATACCATGTGTTTGCACATATAGGAGGATTAGGAGGGACTAAACGGAGGACCGTGGGGGAGAAGGAGAGGGGTAATAGTGGGGGAGAGGGAGGGAGGCAAACCATGAAGAGTCTCTTGAATGCTGAGAATAAACTGAGGGCTGATGGGGGAAGGGAGGAGATGGGCATGGAGGAGGGCACTTGTGGGGATGAGCACTGGGTGTTATATGGAAACCAGCTTGACACTCTACTATTTAAAAAAGAAATGGACATGAGACAGATTAACAGAAGTAAATAAAATTTAATTCAGAGATCCCAAAACCAAGCAAATCAAGGTATGGTATGTCTTCCTGAACCGAGGAGAAGGGGACAGGGTTTTAGGGTTTCAAAGGTATAGAAAGCATTTCAGGGAAAGATGAAAAAGATAAAAATTTGGTAAGCAAATGTTTGCTGAGTCATCCAGAACAATGTGACATAGAAGGGAATGTACACAAACAGACTCTGCTACCATTGCTCCCTGTTTAGCACCTCTAGTTCATATTGCACTGTAGTTGTCTGTGGTGATTGCGCTCTTCCTGGAGCAGATCCTCTGTCTAAAATCTTTTAGGGAGTCAGGGGGAAGGTCAAAGTTTCTTCCTTGTTAGCCTTTTTTTTTTTTTTTTTTTTCCTTAAAAATAATCTGCCTAGGGTGCCAGGGTGGCTCAGTCTTTAAGCATCTGATTTCAGCTTAGGTCATGATCTCATAGTTTGTGAGTTTGAGTCCAACATTGGGAGAGCACAAGCCCCGCTCAGGGTTAGCCCCACTCTGTCTCTGGGTTAGCCTCTCTCTGTCTCTGTCTCTCTCTGCCTCTCCTTCACTTGTGCCGTCTCTCTTTATCTCTCAAAAAATTTAATCCACATGCCAAAGATATAGTAATCCACATTTTGCAGTGGCAAATTTGGCACCCCTGTTCTATTAAGAGATCTGGCTTCCCTTTCCTCTCACATCCCAGCTCTCTCACTGAGAAGGCGGCCAAAACTGAACAGTTCTTCAGAGTCCTTGAGTAGTGGAGGTAGATGGGGCCTCAAGACAGTAAGGGCAGCATCACAGAAAATTGAAGCAGCAAAACCAAAAACTTTGGGTGAAACTACTGCCCTAGTTTCATGTCTCACAGAGACTACAAAACAAAGAAGCATAGTAGCAGTTATCAGGTTACTGTTGTAAATTCCTAGATGGCACTAGGAAATAGAAGAAATAGAAGTTAAATCACTGCCAGCCTATGCAGACTTCTAGGTAGCCACGAATCTGCTCTTGTTTTGAAATGTGCATTATTTAATCAAGTAGGCCGTCTCCTGGGTCATAATAACCTTATATCTGTAGCCCTCGAGAATGGCATGGGTAATGAGTAATTTTGTACTATTTCTAGTGGTCATAGATTTGTATGAGTGGATTAATTTTTTTTTTAATGTTTTATTTATTTCTAGGAGAGAGAGAGAGACAGTGTGAGCAGGGGAGGGTCAGAGAGAGAGGGAGTCACAGACTGAAACAGGCTCCAGGCTCTGAGCTGGCACAGAGCCTGACGCGGGACTAGAACCCACGAACCACGAGATCGTGACCTAAGCAAAAGTCGGACGCTTAACCGACTAAGCCACCCAGGCGCCCCTAATTTTTAAAAATAAGTTACGGTAATTAGTGTAAGATGTAACCATTGGGATAAATTGAATGAGACGTGCATCAGACTGCTGTATACTGTCTTTGTAACTTCTTATGCACCTCTGATTATTTCAAAATACTGGAATGCTGGAATTAAAAGTTCCAGCAGATCCAGGGGCAGTCCTTTGCTACTGCTGTGCTCCCTTGTCAGAGCTTAGCTTATCTCTGCTGGGATTACAATGAGGTTCTCGTATCCCAATCAGGCCTGTGCCATACTTAAATTTGCTTTTTGTATTTCACCAAAAATGAGTAAGTCCATTGAAGTGTATCACGTTGAAGCTATAGACAGGAGGCTCTCTATCTTCATCCTCAATTTAGGTGCTCAACAACGAGCTGAAGCAGCTGTACACTGCCATAACACGGGCCCGGGTCAACCTCTGGAT
>NW_027530069.1:0-510 GCF_008692635.1 Crocuta crocuta
CTGGGCCAGATGGCTTCTCTGGGGAATTCTACCAGACATTTAAAAGAGTATTAATACCCACTTTTTCAAGCTATTCCAAAAAATAGAAATAGAAGGAAAACGTCCAGATTCATTTTATGAAGCCAGCATCACTCTGATTCCCAAGCCAGACAGAGACCCAGCAAAAAAAAGGAACTACAGGCCAATATCTTTGATGAATACGGATGCAAAAATCCTCAGCAAGATACTTGCAAATCGAATCCACCAACACATAAAAAGAACTATCCCCCATGATCAAGTGGGATTCATTCCTGGGTTACAAGCCTGGTTCAATNACAAAGGGAAATGAAAGGCATCAGAATTGGCAAAAGAGAAGTCAAACTTTCACTTTTCGAAGACGACATGATACTCTACATAGAAAATGCCACAGACTCCATCAGAAGCCTACTAGAACTCATCCATGAATTCAACAAAGTAGCAGGGTATAAATCAACGTACAGAAATTGGTTGCATTTTCATACACCAACAATG
>NW_027530070.1:0-1594 GCF_008692635.1 Crocuta crocuta
CTTTGTTCATGTCGAATATCTCAGAAAACTATATACTTACAAGGAAATAACTGAGGAACTAACAGTACATTGAATACAGATGAGATCGGTGAGCAGGGAGCAGCTGTGATACAGGAACAGAGATGAGGATGTGTATCACAGGAGGTCTCATGTGCACACAAAGTGACACGAAAGTGAAATAATTTGGCTCATGCGGTCACACTTTTATTATTACTACAGCTACTGATTCTCTACTAGAATCCACAGCTTTCCAGAGATACTTTGTTAATTCCTAGACTTACTGCCTAGTTTCCTATTTGTACTATTTATGCTCTGAATGAAGGATCAACCTAAGAGTAAAATTAAATACACTATACTTTTGCATTCTGGTAGGTGGGACCATTTTCCTCCTAAACATTGTATAAGTGCAGGTCCATTAACCACAAAACCTTCGGTGCATTTGTATGTTACTTCTTCTCCATATTGGTAACTGTCTGATATGGGAGATGGAATCCCATGTGGAATCAAATGTGGTGGTCCACAAGGAAGTCCTAAGAAAAAGAAAGAGAGAAAGAAAGACTGACTCCATGTTTTGCAAGATCTGAAATTTAATTTTATGTACTGGTTGCCATATTTGGCAGTTTTATTTGAAAAAAAAATGATAACGCATGATCTGCACTCATACCACAGAGAAAGTGTACAAATTCTCCCTAAAACCGTCATTCTGAAGTGTATCCAGCACAACTTGAGCAGCAACTTGAAAATAAACATGTCAATACATTATCGGGCGTTGCAACTTATTTCTAGATATGTTTCCTGAGGCAAGGGAAACAAAAGCAAAAATAAACTATTGGGACTACATCAAAATAAAATGGTTTACACAGTGAAGGGAACAATCAACAAAACTAAAAGGCAACCTACAGAAAGGGAGAAGATATTTGCAAATGACATATCTGATAAAGGCTAGTGATGAATATATATAAAGACATTATAAAACTCAACACCCAAAAAACTGATAATCCAATTAAAAATAGACAGAAGACATGAACACAGACATATCCAAAGAAGACATAGAGACAGCCTAGAGACGCATGAAGAAATGTTCAACATCACTGATCATCAGGGAAATGCAATTCAACACTGCAATGAGTTGTCACCTCACACATGTCAGGCTAAAATCAACANTGAAAATACTACTTCAAGGGGATGCCTGTACCTTGATGTTTATAGCAGCATTATTTACAATAGCTGAGATATGGAAATAGCCCAAGTGTCCATCGATAGATGAACGGATAAAGAAGAGGTAGTATATATATACAATGGAATATTATTCAGCCATAAAAAGAATGAAATCTTGTCATTTGCAATGATACGGGTGGAGCTAGAGAGGATAATGCTAAGTATCGCTTCTCGGCCTTTTGGCTGAGATCAAGTGGAGAGTATGATGCTAAGTGAAATAAGTCAGAAAAGACAAATAACATGATCACCCACACTCATATGTGGAAGGTAAGAAACAAAACATATGAGCAAAGGGGGTAAAAAGAGAGAGAGAGGAAAACCAAGAAACACTCTTAATTATAGTTAACAATGTGGTTACCAGAAGGGAGGTGGGTGG
>NW_027530071.1:0-542 GCF_008692635.1 Crocuta crocuta
GCACTCAAACAGACAAAATCATGAATGAAAATGGACTTATGACAATCAACCCGTCAGGAATACAAGCAGTTATCAAGGAATACTATGAAAACTTATATGCCAACAAACTGGACAACCTAGAAAAAACGGACAAATTCCTAAAAACACATTCACTACCAAACTTCACATGGGAAGACATAGAAAATTTGAACAGACCCATAACCAGTGAAGAAATTGAATCAGTTATCAAAAATCTCCCAATAATTAAGAGCCCTGGGCCAGATGGCTTCCCTGGGGAGTTCTACCAGACATTTAAAACAGAATTAATACCCATTCTTCTCAAGCGATATCAAAAAATAGNAAGGAAAACTTCTGGTCTCCTTCTACAAAGCCAGAATCACGCTGATTCCCAAGCCAGACAGAGACCCAGCAGAAAAAGAGAACTACAGGCCATATCCTTGATAAATACAGATGCAAAATTTCTCAACAAAACACTTGCGAACTTAATTCACCAGCACATAAAAAGAATTATTCACCATGATCAAGTGAGATTCATTCCTGGG
>NW_027530072.1:0-500 GCF_008692635.1 Crocuta crocuta
AAGGAGAATCTGGCAGATTAACTTTTGGTGCCTGCAGTCACTCTAGTATTCCTGGTCAGTAGCTTAATCCTCTCCAGAGGAGTTGCAGAAGAGGATTTGGGAGGCTATCACTCAGAATCAGTAAAAAAAGAAGAGTATGTATTTTCTGTAGAAGCCAGATGAAAAAGAGAGAAGCAAAAGGCAGAGCCCATCCCAGGAACAGGATGAAGATTTCAAACTCTCTAAAAGGATTAATTCCCTCTAATCATTTTACCTACTGTCACATGGAGTACTGGCATGAGACAAACAGGACACTGGGGTCAGTGATGAAGAGACAACTTAATGAATGNTGAATGAAGGAAGTTATGGTTTCAGCAGTCTGCTAATCCATATCCTAATAGGCAATTTCCACTGCCATTTACCGAATATTCTGAAAGTTGGGACATCATCTGGGTTGAGTCCTATTCTATCCCAAACTAAGAAACACCATTTTATTAAATTCCCCAATTCACCAAAGAAAC
>NW_027530073.1:0-108106 GCF_008692635.1 Crocuta crocuta
GGGTGTTATATGGAAACCAACTTGACAATAAAGTATTTTTAAAAATAGCCTAAAGGGTTGAACTTCATCAGAGAAGATATACAGATAGCCAATAAGTATATGAAAAGATATTTAACATCATATGTCATTAGGGAATTATATATTAAAACAATGACACACCACTAAACATCTATTAGAATAGCCAAAATCAAGAACACTGACAATATGCTGTCAAGATTGGAGCAACAGGAACTCTCATTCCTGGCTGGTAGGAATGCAAAATGGTACAGTCACTTTGGAAGATAGTTTGGTGAAACGTACTCACATCATATTATCCAGCAGTTATGCTACTTGATATTTACACAAACAATTTGAACACTTATGTCCACACAAAAACCTGCACACAGATGTTCATAGCAGCTTTAGTCATGATTGTCAAAGCTTGAGAACAACCAAGATGTCTCTCAGTTAATGAATGAATAAATAAACGGTAGCACATTTGGACAATGGAATAGGAATATTATTCAGTTCCCAAAAATAAATGAGCTATCAAGCCATAAAAAGAAATGGAGAAACCTTAAATGCATGTTACTAAGTGAAAGAAGGCAATCTGAGAAGGCTATATACTATATGATTCCAACTCTATGATATTCTGGAAAAGGCAAAGCTGTGGACATTAGAAAGATCTGTGGTTGCCAGGTGGTAGGGAAGAGAAGAATGAATAGGCAGAACACAGATGACTTTTAAGACAGAGAAACTACTCTGGATGATACTATAGTGGTAGATGCTAGTACTTATACATTTGTCCAAACCCACAGAACATACACCACCAAGAGTGACCACTAATGTAAACTATACACTGAATGATAAAAATGTGGAAATGTACTTTGTTCATTGTAACAAATGCGTCACTCTGGTGTGAGACTTTGAGAGTGAAGGAGGAAAATGTGTAGGTGGAGGTATGGAGAATATAGGATATCTCAGTACTTGGCATTCATTTTTTCTGTGAACCTAAAATTACTCTAAAAAAATAAAGTCTATTAAAAATTAAAATATATTTTAAAGAAAAGACTTCAGTGCTTGCTACAGATGGATATAATGCATGTGGATTAATGTAACAGAATGTTTTAGTTTTTATGTTTTCAATTAGTTAAATTTTCACTGTATACACATTATTCAGTAACATAACAATTTAATAATTAAAAATAAACATTTCTTCTGATTTGCATGATACAAGATTCTGCATTATTTATTATTTTTGGATGCCTATAATTTAAAAGGATAATATCTAAGTAAAGATAAAAATATTAATACTAAGCCTACATCCAAAGGCAGAAATTTCCAAAAAAGGCAAATTTTTTTCTATACATTTTTAGATGATATTCTGAAATATTCTGCAGGGTCATAAAAGGATTGAAATAAATATTTAATTCATTAAATGCTCAGGGGATTCATAAGTAAAGGGAATGTCACTGTTGCTGAAGCCTTCATGTTTATATGAGCACAGGTGCCCCATCTCAGAAAGATACCATATACATTAACAATTAATTATTAAGCACCTACCTACCATGCCCTCAACCATCATAAATATTGATAGCAGGAAAGAGAATATATGTTCACATAACATTTCAAGGAAAAGGAAGAAATAAAGAAGGCTTTAAGATAGAGATAGTTTATAAATTGCAGAATGGGTAAAACTGAGAGCACAGATTTGTTAGAGTTTATTTAAATACAATGATTTTTCATTATTTTTTCTTTTACTGTATTTGTAGGGAAATAATTTTTTTGGTAAAAGAATAAAGTAAAAGTTTAAAATAATAGCATGGCTATGTTCTCTCCCGTCCTATAAAGACTCAAATTCTATCTATCTCTTATCCTTAATCCCCATAAGCAAAGATAATATTGGTTATAAAATTATCTATATACTATAAAACTTTTTTCAATTATATAGGTACACATATTTACATGTAAACACATGTGTAATAGATATGTTATCAAATATATCAGTAAAATAATAGAATTATATTGATATTAATATATTTCTAACATATAGAGGTATATTAGAAAAGTCTGGATGTATATATTAAAAACCCTAAAAGTTATTATTNTGGATCCTCCTATATTGTAGAGTTTTGTTTTGTTTTTATTTTCCAATGACTATGCATTATGCTCATTATCATGAAAAATAACAAGTTCATAAAAATATCCATTTCTAAAATTGTATAAATTTATATATTAATGAAATAATCATACCATGAAATTTACAATAGAATCTAAAAGAAAAAGGATGATGGATAGTAGTTAAGGAAGCAGAAGCTTCTAAAATTCTATATATATATACACATATGTGTATATATACATATTTTTTTTCTAAAGATTTTATTTTTAAGTAATCTCTACATTCAATGTAGGGCTTGAACTTACAACTCCAATATCAAGGGTTGCATGGTTCAAAGACTGAGCCAGTTGGGGCACCTCATCAAAAAATATATTTTTAGCATAGATCTTCAATTCTTTCAAGATCTGAATATATAATCTTGAACTAACTGCAATAATTCCTAAAACTCTGTTCTTTAGAAGAAAAGGTTATTACATACATTGTGAGATTACAGTAATTGTAAACATGGGACCAGATGGATCTGACAGATATATTTAGAACTCTACATCCTGAGGACATGGAATTCACTTTCTTCTCATGTGTGCATGGCATATTCTCCAAGATAGATCACATACTGGGACATAAAGCAGCCCTCAATAAATATAAAAGAATAGAGATCATACCATGCACACTGTCAGATCACAATGCTATGAAACTTGAAATCAATCACAGGAAAAAGTCTGGAAAACCTCCAAAAACATGGAATTAAAGAACACCCTACTACAGAACGAATGGGCCAATCAGGCAATTAGAGAAGAAATTTAAAAATATATAGAAACAAATGAAAATGAAAATACAACAATCCAAACTCTGTGGGATGTGGCGAAAGCAGTCCTAAGAAGAAAGTACATTGTACTCCAGGCCTATTTCAAGAAATTAGAAAAAGCTCAGGTGCAAAATCTAACTGCGCACCTAAAGCAACTAGAGGGAGAGCAACAAGAACATCCTAAACCCAGTGGAAGAAGAGAAATAATAAAAATCAGAGCAGAAATAAACAATATAGAAACCAAAGAAACAGTTGAATAAATCAATAAAACCAACAGTTGGTGTTTTGAAAAAAAAATAAACAAAATTGACAAACCTCTAGCCAGGCTTCTCAAAAAGAAAAGAGAGAGCACTCAAATAGGCAAATTCATGAACAAAAATGGACTGATTACAACCAACCCCTCAGAAATACAAGCATTTATCAGGGAATACCATGAAAAACTATATGCCAACAAACTGGACAACTTAGAAGAAATGGACAAATTCCTAAACACATACTCACTACCAAAATTCACACGGAAAGAGATAGAAAATCTGAACAGACCCATAACTAGTGAGTAAATTGAATCAATTATCAAAAAATCTCCCAACAAATAAGAGACCTGTGCCAGATGGCTTCCCTGGGGAATTGTACCAGACATTTAAAATGGAATTAATACCAATTCTTCTCAAACTATTCCAAAAAATAGAAATCGAAGGAAAACTTCCGGACTCATTTCATGAAGCCAGCATCACTGTGATTCCCAAGCCAGACAGAGACCCAGAAAAAAAGGAGAACTACAGGCCAATATCTTTGATGAATACAGATGCAAAAATCGTCAACAAGATACTGGCAAATCGAATTCAACAGCACATAAAAAAAATTATCCACCAAGATCAAGTGGGATTCATTCCTGGGCTATAGGGCTGGTTCAATATTCGCAAATCAATCAACGTGATACCTCACATCAACCAAAGAAAAGATAAAAACCATATGATCCTGTCAATAGATGCAGAAAAAGCATTTGACAAAATACAGCATCCCTTCTTAATAAAGACTCTTGAGAAAGTCGGGATAGAAGGAACCTACTTAAACATCATCAAAGCCATCTATGAGAAGCCTTCAGCTAACATCATCCTCAACGGGGAAAAACTGAGAGCTTTCCCCCTGAGATCAGGAACACGACAGGGATGTCCACTCTCACCACTGTTGTTTAACATAATGCTGGCAGTCCTAGCATCAGCCATCAGACATCTAGAGAAAATAAAAGGCATCAGAATTGGCAACGAAGAAGTCAAACTTTCACTTGGCAGACAGCATAATACTCTACATAGAAAACCTGACAGACTCCACAAGAAGCCTACTAGAACTGATACAAGAGTTCAGCAAAGTTTTAGGGTACAAAATCAACGTACAGATTGATTTTGCAAAAATCAATGCAAAAATCGGTTGCATTTTTATACACCAACAATGAAGCAACAGAAAGAGAAATCAAGAAACTGATCCCATTCACAATTGCACAAAAAACCATAAAATACCTCGGAATAAACCTAACCAAGGATACAAGAGATCTGTATGATGAAAACTATAGAAAACTTATGAAGGAAATGGAAGAAGACACAAAGAAATGGAAAAAACATTCCATGGTCATGGATTGGAAGAATAAATATAGTTAAAATGTCATTACTACCCAAAGCAATCTACACATTCAATGCAATCCCAATCAAAATTGCACCAGCATGCTTCTCAAAACTAGAACAATCTTACAATCTGTATGGAACCAAAAAGACCCCGAATAGTCAAAGTAATATTGAAGAAGAAAACCAAAATGGGAGCCATCACCATCCCAGACTTTAGCCTCTACTACAAAGCTGTCATCAAGACAGTATGGTATTGGCACAAAAACAGACACATAGACCAATGGAATATAATTCAGAACTCAGAATTGGACCCAAAAGTATACAGTCAACTAATCTTTGACAAAGCAGGAAAGAGTATCCAATGGAAAAAAGACAGCCTCTTTAACAGATGGTGCTGGGAGAACTGGACAGCAATATGAAGAAGAATGAAACTAGATCATTTTCTCACACCATACACAAAAATAAACTCAAAATGGATAAAGGACCTGAACCTGAGACAGGAAACTATCAACACCCTAGAGGAGAAAGCAGGAAACAGCCTCCTTGACCTCCACCGCAGCAACTTCTTACTTGACACATCCCCAAAAGCAAGGGAATCAAGAGCAAAAATAAATGATTGGGACCTCATCAAGATTAAAAGCTTCTGCACAGCCAAGGAAACAACCCAGAAAATTAATAGGCAACCAACGGAATGGGAAAAGATAGTTGCAAATGACATATCAGATAAAGGGTTAATATCCAGAATATATAAGGAACTCATCAAACTACACGCCCGAAACACAAACAACCCAGTGAAGAAATGGGCAGAAGATATGAACAGACACTTCTCCAAAGAGGACATCCAGATGGCCAACAGACACATGAAACGATGTTCAGCATCCCTCCTCATCAGGGAAATACAAATCAAAACCACACTGAGATACCACCTCACGCCAGTCAGAGTGGCTAAAATGAGCAAATCAGAGAACTCTAGATGCTGGCGAGGATGTGGAGAAACGGGCACCCTCCTACACTGTTGGTGGGAATGTAAACTGGTACAGCCCCTCTGGAAAACAGTGTGGAGGTTCCTCAGGAAACTAACAATAGAACTCCCCTATGACCCAGCAATAGCACTGCTAGGAATTTACCCAAGGGATACAGAAATGCTGATGCATAGGAGCACATGTACCCCAATGTTCATAGCAGCACTCTCCACAATAGTCAAAACATGGATAGAGCCTAAGTGTCCATCAACGGACGAATGGATCAAGAAGATGTGGTTTATCTGTACCATGGAATACTACATGGCAATGAGAAAGAATGAAATCTGGCCATGTGTAGCAACATGGATGGAACTTGAGGTTGTTATGCTAAATGAAAGGAGTCAGGCAGAGAAGGACAGCTACCATATGTTTGCACATATAGGAGGATTAGGAGGAACTTAACAGAGGACCGTAGGGGAGAAGAAGGGGGGAAATGGGGGAGAGAGGGTTGGAGGCAAACTATGAGAGACTCTGAATGTTGAGAACAAACTGAGGACTGATGGGGGGGAAGGGGGGTGATAGGCATGGAGGAGGAGACTTGTGGGGATGAGCACTGGGTGTTTTATGGAAATTAACTTGACAATAAACTATTTTAAAAAAAACAAGTAACTTTACTGCCCTTGAAATAGGAAATGTGTTATATTGTAACAAAAAGGTAATTTTTCAATTTCAAGAGAGGAAAAAAACAATAATAATTGTAAAATAAAATAATAATTTTGAAAAAATTATAAATTACCTATTAAGGTTTACCCTTGGTTTGTGAATACTAGAAATAAAAAGGGGGGGGGAAGGAGGGAAAGGTAGTTTGTTTCATGGATATTTATCTACCATTTATTTGTAACTCTTCCGTGATTACAAAAGTCAATTTTGACCTGTATAGTTATAACGGATCTTTCCACAGCAGGAAGTTAGTCTCTAAAAGTCATTCTTCCCACCTCAGAAAAAAGAATTAAACAGTAACTTTCTGTTCCTTATTACCTGAAAAACTTAACACAGGGGAAATATTTTGGGAAATGCAATAATGACTCAAAGATTATGATACAAATTTTTATGAGCTGCATTTAAGTTATTTTTAAGGGTTTGATAAAAGTGCCACAACATTTGGAAAGTGTTTTCATCCTTAATAGTACACATCACTTCATTTTCACAATAATGAGGCATGTTAACAAAAGATTTAGTTTGTTTAAAACTCTTCTCTAAATATTTTCGGTTGTTTACTTGGTGACTATGTGTATGTGAGTGCTTAGACCTATTAATAAAACGCTTAGTCATTTTACTAAATTTAGAAACAAAACCTTATCCTTGTTAAAAACTAAGTGTGCATGTATATCTATGATGGTGAAAGGTAAATAGACACACATATTCAAATAAAACATGCATGCATGTGGATTAGCTCTCTACAAACTGCTAGTTAGTTGCACTTTAAATTACATATAAAAATGCAGTTGTAACTCCAAAAATATTCTAATTCACAGCAGAAATTTTGTGTTTCACAAATCAGAACGTTTTTTATCCCTCATACATTTTTATTACTCTATTAGTCATGTAACAGGGTGAAAGAGTACACAAGCTGTTAAGCTCTGTTAACAAGCCATGCCACACTTGTATTTCAGTTTGATGAGGCATCTGTAGTTAGGCTTTTATCAAACCCTGTGATATTCTCTGCATCACAGACCATATTTGATTAAGAAAAGCATGTTTTTGAAACATCTGTCTGTTTCGTTACATTCAAACTGTTCCTTATGAATGCAATATTTTCTTGGAGTCTTTCTATTCCTGATGTGTACCAAAGGGGAAAAATATACTCTCCAAGGTCACCCAAATTCATAAATACAGCTGATAACATTATTATACAAGGGGGAAAATCTTTCCAAGTCTGTATACAACATTAAATTCACAAAATGTTTGTTTACTCTTGAAGGAATCAAGACAAATGCCAAAAGAACATGGTTATAAATAGTGACAGGTGCTTTTCAGCTAGTGTGGTTCTTTGCATCATATGGGTGACAGAATATTAATCAGGTAAGTTTATCCCTCAGGGCATTGAATAGAAACCAACTTATGTGCCCAGGCCAAGCAGGATGGATTTAATTAGAAAGAACATAGCATAATATTCACATAATCTCCTAAAACTTCACTTTTCCCAGTTAGGCACTAGTTATTTTCAGAGCTGACTCACCAGTGGAAAAGAGTTCTCCAAATATTATATGATCTTGTCCCATCAATTCAACCCCCAAAGAAGGGCTGGGACTATACATGTCTGGTCATTAGTATTGAGGCTGAACAAGGCTAAAATAGGTAGAGATAGCATTGACTTTTAAAAAAAGAATCCCCAAACATTTAACCTTCTTAAAAAAGTACGATAATACTTTGAGCACCACTTTATGGAAGTAGTAGATAGTCTTTGAGTATAGGGATGGCCTAACATTTTGTATTATTATTATTCAATGTCAACTGCTCAGCAATGCTGATCAGGAAATCCCTATTTAAAACTTATAATTCTGATGCTTCACACCCTGATTTTTATCATTAACTTATGACCTCCTACTATATTATTTATGCATTTTTATTGTCTATCTTTTCTCCACTAGAATTATGGAATTTTGTTTTATTTCCAATATATCTTAAGGTTTACAAATAATACTTAACACATAAACGATCAATAAAGATTTGTTAAGAGAATGAAACCCCTGAATTTCTAAGAATTTCTCTTGGGATTTCTCCTTTAGGAGAGAACTGTGGTGAAAAACGTTATGGAGATTTATGAAATCCAAGGAATGTTTTCCCCAGTCATGTACATGGACCTCTGTACTCTAATCATGTAAGGGCAACTTTAAAGTCAGGACTCACCACCTTGGCACTAAGGTCACTTATAGGTGAAAGGAGCATGGTGTACTGGGAAAAAAAAAAAAGAAACAGCAAGCATGGGAATACAAAACATCAACATCAACCACCTCATAACTGCACACATTTAGGTGTATTTCATAACATATTTTACTCTCCATTTTCTCAAAATAAGAGTATTACCCATTTAGCAGATTTACTGTGAGAATGAAATGAGATTATATACCTAAAACATTTATTGAAGTGCTAGGCACATCCCCAAAATGATCATTCCCTTGACTTCAAACTCAAGTCCACAAGAATGAGTTCCAAGCCTTTTATACTACAAATAAGTCCTTGCTTAGACCCTCAAGGAGCAAGCCTGAAACACTAACTTTGTAACTGGGTGTCGGCATTCATCCCCTACCTCCCTGCTACAGACCACCCACCACTCTGCACCTCTTCCCATTACCTACTGCAAGTTTCTACTTTGCTGGCCCTCTGCTCAGACACATCCTTCATTTCTTGGACTGCTTAAAGAATCATAGCCTCAACTTCTTGGGTCACCTGTCCTTTCCCACCAAAGCTCATTTTTTAAGCTTCTAACTGTTAGCATTTCTCCCATGTTTCTGTCCAAGATACCTGTTTAATGAGAGAATAGCATCTCATTTTCAGTCCTCTGATCATCCTGCTTTCTTCAGCCCAATCAGTCTTGCTACCATGTGATCCCAGGGTCTAAAAGGAGCCTCATTTCAACAAAATACCTAATGGATTTTGAAGCAAAAATAAATTCTTTTGATTTATTAAGAAGTACATAGATGGTAGCTTCTGAGATGCAGATCTTTAAAAACTTAAATTTAGGAGGAAAGTAGAGGAAATAGTCACAAAGAGCTGTTTTATTGGAGCTGTGGATGGGAGAATCATGTTCATAGGGCCAGATCAGTTGTATTTTGTGAGGGTTTCTCAACACTATCCATCTCATTTTTCATTGTTATATCCATAGTCTCTGTTCAAGTTCTTGCAATCTCTTGCCTTGCCTACCATCACTGATTCATAATTGAGCTCATTATAATCAGTCTTGCCAGCCTTGAAAACATTCTTGAGAGAGGCACAAATACCTAAAATGCTAACCTGACCATCTGAATGGGTAGAAACCTTTAATCTCACCACAAAGTAAAATGTGCACACCAATCATAATCAAATTGGTGTTCCACCAATCATTTGCAACAATTCATGATTAGGAAAGTACAGAAACTGAGAGTAAGCATTTAGAAACTTTAAAGCAATGTAAGATTGCCTTGATATCCATGCATGTGGTTTTATAAACATATCAGTCCACAATATATTGTAAATTTAAAAATAATAACAGAAAACTGGCCCCTCACTGTAGACAGTTGGAAACCTCTAATCTTCTTAACAAGACACATAAAGCCAATACCTACCCCCAATCAGTATCTCCAGCTGTGTCTTCTGATTTCCCAAACTAGGATTTTAATCCAACAATTTTAACTCACAGTTCACTACAACCATCAGTAAACTATAGCAAGTTGTTGTATAGTACAATGCTTAAAATACAGACTCTGGAGTCAGACAACTGGGTTCTGTCACTTACTAGCTATGTAACCTTGGGTAATTTACTTTAACATTCAGTTCTCTAGTTCTCTCACACATAGAATGAGAATAGTAATAGCTGCTTCATATATTTTTTGGGAAGATGAAATGGTTTACTGCATCATTTAAAATAGTACCTGACATATGGTAAACATTAAATGTTGGGATTCTCACTATTTTTTTTTAATTATTATTTGAGCCTCCATTGCTCGCTGGCATATTCTCTCTGCCTTCCTCTAACTTTGCATCTGGCTAATTTGTAAACAATTTTAAGACAGATCAGACTTTGTCTTCTCCATGAAGCTTTTACTGATTTTCCTACGTTCATTTGTGTGCTTGTTTTGTGCTTCCCTATCACCCTGAACCAACTCCTCTACCATGGCATATATCACATGGTATAATAATTATGTCTTTATTTCTTTGTTTCCTCTACCATGAGGAGAATTTGATTCATATAAAATGTTTAATACATATTAACAGATCCCATAAACATACTATTAAAGAGATTTCATTTTGATCCTTAGAAGGAGCCATGTTCCACCGTGTTACCATTTCAACCAGGCATTGCTTCCTGAAAGAAAACTTGGATGGGAAGAGAGGTCTCTGATGCCTGAGTAAGATAACTTGGGATCAGAGCTTTCTGATTTGCCCTCCTTGCACTTAGCATTAGCTCTGAGAATTGAGATAATATATATCCAAATCCCAAAGAAACTTAACCAAGTAATGGGCTATGTACAACGTGGCCCTACTCTCTCATCTGATTCTTCCATGGTATTAATAATATAAATAGTGATGAAAATGAGATTTACAACTTTACTCACAATTAATCCATGTTCTAACTTATTATTATGCTATTGACCACAAGTACAATTATTTGGGGATGCAAAGTAAAGCTCTAGATTTTAAATTAAACTGAAAAACATGAGTCACCCATTAATAATGGTTATTTCATTCTGTACTTAGACTCAAAGATGACAGTGTTTTCAAAGACTTCTATTCTCATTATATAAAACAGCTAAAGCCCCAATCATCAATTGACTATATGAAAAAACGAGCACTCACTTAATAACAATAATGAAATCACAAATGATAGTGCTACTACAAGCCTCTTCATAATCTTCATTAAGTAGAGCATAGAAGAAAAACAAAGATTGGTCTGATACAGATTTCTCAGAAATGGCTAAAAACCATGCACATTACAGTAGATCAACAGGTCAAAGACTATAAAAAAATTAGGACTCTGAGGAAAAACCAAAATGGAAAGTATAATTAACTCAATTGATAGTACTTTAAATTCTGCAGGAAAAAAAGAAGGGTAACCTGAGTGATTTAAAATTGTAGACAACCTGAAATATTTTAGCACATAATTTCAGTTTTTCTTATACCATTAACCTACTTTTTAAAGGCATGAAAAAAATAACAGACCATTTGAGTTTACGATCTTTCCTGTTGTCTTATTCACTATATGATTAGGTGACAGGAGCTATAAGATGACTAAAAGTGTGAAGAGAAAGCAGGATGAAGAAATCCAGAGGTTTGGCAGAGCGACAGTCTGAATCTTGAAGACATTTTCCTATCAAATGCTAACAGGCTCAAGCCCACATATACAACATTCTGTAGGAAAGCATAAAGGAAAGAAAATTGCTGGAATTTTGAAAATCACATCTAAATGATCATTAATACTATGCACGATTTTAGAAAATAGGCTCTCTTAATTGCTACTTAATTTGAACAATTTCCATAAAATATTTAATGATGCCCACTTAAAGATGCAAACAGCAAAAACACAAAGTAAAATAATTTTAATTTCTCATTCTGGAACATATGTTAATGAAAAAGTGAAGACAGTCAAAAGGAAAGGCCTCTGAATAATAATAAAAAAATATCTTACAGGTGGTAGTTAAGTCAGAAAATATTCTTCTCTATCTATATTTAGGAAAATTTATTAAATTTCTTCCAGGGCAGCAACACTGCAAAAGCATTTTTCACCACCCTTGCAGACAGCTGATACAAATGTTAATTTGTGCTGCAGGATAATCACACCTCCAGGGTTTTAGCATTATGTGGATCTATGCAGATGCAAATAATATATCATCTAGAGAAATAGGAATGTGGTAGTTGAAATTTGATGAGATCGAAGGGGGGGGGAGTGTACTTTAAAGACTAAATGAATGCAGAGAAATTAAAAGTGAAGAAGCCATGCTCTTTTTGAAATGAGTTTCACAATCCTAACATCAGTAAGAAACAATACATTACCAGCACAAGTTAGTGATGTGGAAAAGGCCATCATTCAAAGAGAAAGGAGATGCAACATGGAGAAAAATAGAAAATATCAACCAAAACAAGAATGGAAATACAGTTCAAGTCATTCCTGAATAAGGGTGTCACCCCAAAACTTGAGTATGGGAGACATTGGCATACCAAGGCCATCATCAGCTCATTCTCTTCTCACTTAATAAAACACCATGGTTGGGGCGCCTGGGTGGCTTAGTCGGTTAAGTGTCCACTTTCGCTTAGGTCATGATCTCGCGGTTCGTGGGTTCGAGCCCCGCGTCGGGCTCTGTGCTGACTGCCAGCTCAGAGCCTGGAGCCTGTTTCAGTCTGTGACTCCCTCTCTCTGACCCTCCCCTGTTCACGCTGTCTCTCTCTCTCTCTCTCTCTCCTAGAAATAAATAAAACATAAAAAAAAATTAAAAAAAAGTAAATAAAACACCATGGTAATCCCTTAAATCAATAGACCTAATGTAGGATTTAAGTGTTGTATAATAAATCATAAAAAAAGAGATCTATCACATTTGTTCAAGCATTCTGCTATTGATAGACATTCAGGATTTCTTGGTTTCTTCTTTACTGTCACACTCAACAGGACATTTATCATTCCTAAGCATATACACTTAAATCCTTTACTTTTGTTTGTTTGTATCAATCTGATTCTGCAGAATGGTATGTGAGATATTATTGCTCCCTTTTTTATACTGAACATGTATGTGCTGGGGTGTGGATCAAAAGAATTAAATTAGTAATGACTTGACTGTTATTAGAAGAGCTCAGCAATTTCAGAAAAGCACCTTCAGAAAAGCACCATGTTCAGCAAATTCCATTTATTCAGAGGGCCTCTCATTATTGAATTGGTGAGTGTGTTTTCATGAAAAGGAAAGAAATGTTCCTCAGATCAAGGTCAAGGGGTAACAGCTATAACCCAGCACATAAATTTTAGGATGTCATACAAGGATTTTTAGAAATTTGCTTCTAATGCTACTCTCATTCTTCTCTTCCCCTAGATTTATCCCATGTTCCAATCATATTAATCCACTATAGTTCAACAGGTAACCATACTTTTTCACAAGTCCACAGAGCCTGTGCAGAACCTGTTTCCTTTGCCTGGTACATTCATCTCATTCCACCACCACTCCATTTCCACCTGGTAACTTACAGGCCTTCAAAACCAGTTTCACATGTAAAATAATTCTAGTACCAATTAAAACTTAAGATCACTCCATTAGGATTTGACTCCAAATTCCATTGGGGTTGAGTATCCCCTATCAAGCAATTCTCCCATATCAGCAGGGTGTCTAATAATTTAAATTCTGACACTACCTACCTGGGGATGGCATTGGATTCACAGGTTAAGGTCTTAATCCTGTAAGACTGTTCCCCACCCCACTCCCTGTCCTTCAGATGCCAATGGAAAGTATAGGTTTTCACCTGGGTTCCTGATCAACTAGTTATAGATCAGAGATTCCCAGGATCCCCTCCTTGGGTTCAATTAATTTGCTAGAGCAGCTCACAGAACTCAAAGAAACATTTTACTTAGTAGATTACTGCTTTATTATAAAAGGAGATGAAAGAGATGCACAGGGCAAGGTACATGGGAAGAAGCATGGCCACTCTCACCAAATATACATCAACTGGGAAGCTCTCCTACCCACCCACCCCCTTTGGATTTATATAAAGGGTTTAATTACATAGAGATGATTGACTAACTAATTGGCCAATGGCAATTAACTCAAGTTCCTGCCCTACACTCCTCCCCAGGAGTCAGGGGGTGGGACTAAAAGTTCTAACCCTCTAACCACATTGTTGGTTTTACTGGCAAATAGCCCCATTTGCTTTCCAAAAGTCACCTCATTAACATAACAAGACACATTTATGACTCTCATCACAAGAAATGCTAAAGATTTTAGGAGTTCTATGTCAGAAACAGGACAAAGACCAAATATATATATCTTATTATAAATCACAATATTCCAAAGTGTCACTTTTATGGGAATCCATTAGAAATAGATGTAATAAAGCCTATTCCCAGATTCCCATACTTAAATTAATATAGCGCCTCTTCTAGATAGCCCAGTATTGTGCTATATACTCATACTTTCATGTCTTGTCTATCTCCCTCACTGAATGTGACTCTTTGAAGGCAGGACCAGATCTTCTGTTTCCTGTAGTATAGTACTTAATATAGTGTAGGCTTCAGAAATTTTTTACTTAATTGGATAAAATGAAATAATAAAGAAAGTTTTTCCTCATCAAGATTAAAAGCTTCTGCACAACCAAGGAAACAACCCAGAAAACTAATAGGCAACCAACGGAATGGGAAAAGATAGTTGCAAGTGACATATCAGATAAAGGGTTAATATCCAGAATCTATAAGGAACTCACCAAACTCCACACCCGAAAAACAAACAACCCAGTGAAGAAATGGGCAGAAGATATGAACAGACACTTCTCCAAAGAGGACATCCAGATGGCCAACAGACACATGAAACGATGCTCAGCATCCCTCCTCATCAGGGAAATACAAATCAAAACCACACTGAGATACCACCTCACGCCAGTCAGAGTGGCTAAAATGAGCAAATCAGAGAACTCTAGATGCTGGCGAGGATGTGGAGAAACGGGCACCCTCCTACACTGTTGGTGGGAATGTAAACTGGTACAGCCCCTCTGGAAAACAGTGTGGAGGTTCCTCAAGAAATTAACACTAGAACTCCCCTATGACCCAGCAATAGCACTGCTAGGAATTTACCCAAGGGATACAGAAATGCTGATGCATAGGAGCACATGTACCCCAATGTTCATAGCAGCACTCTCCACAATAGCTAAAACATGGAAAGAGCCTAAGTGTCCATCAACAGATGAATGGATCAAGAAGATGTGGTTTATCTATACCATGGAATACTACATGGCAATGAGAAACAATGAAATCTGGCCATGTGTAGCAACATGGATGGACCTTGAGGGTGTTATGCTGAGCGAAATAAGTCAGGCAGAGAAGGACAAATATCATATGTTTGCACGTATAGGAGGATTAGGAGGAACTTGACGGAGGAACAAGGGGGAGAAGAAAGGGGGAAATGGTGGGGGAAAGGGAGAGAGGCAAACCATGAGAGACTTTTGAATGCTGACAAAAACTGAGGACTGATGGATGTGGGGTGAGGGGGGGATGGGCATGGAGGAGGACACTTGTGGGGATGAGCCCTGAGTGTTATGTGGAAACCAATTTGACAATAAACTATTTGTAAAAAGAAAAAAAAATGTATAAAAAAAAAGAACAGAGGGTAAAGGATTTAAAAAAAAAAGAAATAATAAAGAAAGAGGATCAGGAACACTATCTATTTCAACATTTACATTAAAAGGGTGTGTAGAAAAAAAAGCCTAAGTTGATCAAAGTTAATGAATTAACTAGAAAAGCAGGAAAAAATAGAACTGCAGTATATTACAGATTAAAAGTAGAGTAGTAAATGCTGTCAAATGCCACAGAAAGAAGTTAAAAAAATAGAAAAGAGAGAGAGAGAGATTAAAGAAGTCTCAAAGCAACGAAAGAAGTCAGGCAGAAAAGGACAGATACCATATGTTTGTACATATAGGAGGATTAGGAGGAACTTAACCGAGGACCATGGGGGGAGAAGGGGAAAAAATAGTTGGAGAGAGAGGGAGGCAAACCATGAGAGACTCTTGACTGAGAACAAACTGAGGGCTGATAGAGGTGGGGGAGAGGGGAAGGGGGTGATGGGCATGGAGGAGGACACTTGTTGGGATGAGCACTGGGTGTTATATGGAAACCAACTTGACAATAAACTATTAAAAAAAAAAAAAGAAGAAGGCTCAAAGCAGAACACTGAGGATGTTTAATAGCCTTAGTTGGCTATCAAGGCCAAAGGCAACATGTGTTAGCAGCTCCTGTATCTTGAGACAGGAGGGCCAATCAGAAGAGTTTTAGAGATGGGGCACCCGGTGGCTCAGTTGTTTGAGTATCTGACTTTGGCTCAGGTCATAATCTCACCACGTCAGGCTCTGTGCTGATGGCTCAGAGCCTGCAGCCTGCCTCAGATTCTGTGTCTGTGTCTCTCTCTGTCCGTCCTCCATTCATAATCTCTCTCTCTCTCTCTGGAAACAAATAAATAAAACATTTAAAAAAGGTGTTAGGACACAAGGATAAGGATGAGGCAATTTGTCTTAAGAAGAAGGAGATAAGAAACTGAAATATAGGCTAATAAACAAGATTGATGCAAAGTAGATGCAATATGGTAATGGAAAGTGAAGTCTGGGTAAGATTTTCATACCCTCTCCTTTTCCCCATAACACATCACCTCTACCCCTGATTTACCTTAGATAATACGTATTCTAATAAGATTGAGCTTCAATCTATTTGACAGTGTTTCTAGACATATTCAGTATCTACAGAGATTTCTACCCCAACAAACATTTATTCATCATTACTATTCACTAAGCTTAGATTCATTTGTTATAAAAAATAAAAACTAAGTTAAAATCAATAGTAATAATAAAGTACAGTTTGCCACCACAGCTATGCCTAATATGCTGTGCTTAGGAAAACAGAAATATTTATGAAGAGTTAATTGAAAGATTAATTTATGTAAAGCAATTTATTTATTCATATGTCAAAAAATGTATACATAGGTACAAGAAAATATTTTAGAGATGAAATGAGATCATTTTCTTTAAACATGACACCATTCTGAATCTCTCTGCAGATGGTAAGGAGAAAAACCACAACATAAAGGGAAATCCTCACAGGAAGTGATCCCTGATCAAGAAAATCACTTCTGCTAGACAAAGTATAAAATTATTCTCTCTTGGGGCGCCTGGGCGGCTTAGTCGGTTAAGCGTCCGACTTTCGCTTAGGTCATGATCTCGCGGTTCGTGGGTTCGAGCCCCGCGTCAGGCTCTGTGCTGACTGCCGGCTCAGAGCCTGGAGCCTGTTTCAGACTGTGACTTCCTCTCTCTCTGACCCTCCCCTGCTCACGCTCTCTTGCTTTCTCTCTCCTAGAAATACATTTAAAAAAATAATAAAAAATAAAATTATTCTCTCTACTAATTTTCATATTTTGTAGAAAATAATGCCTAATATAGAAATGCAGCTACATAAAAATTGGAATACTCCTGGGGCACCTGGTTGACTCAGTTAAGTGTCTGACTCTTGATCTTGGTTCATGTCATGATCTCACAGTTGGTGGGATCAAGTCCACACTGGGCTCTGCACTGATAGCACAGAGCCTGCTTTGGATTCTGTCTCTCCCTCTCTCTGCCTCTGGTTTCCCCTTTAACTGCCCCCCTCAATAAATAAATATTTTTTAAAATATTGGAGTACTCTTTTATCATATAGAAAATAGTAATTCCAATAACCAGACCTTTCATGTTAAATATGCATATTATTATAAAATAATGTTAGTATAGTTCATTAACCCTCCTTTTGGAAAGAACATAAGTCAGAGACCATCATTTGGTTTCTAAAAAGCTTTACATACGACCACCTAAGATTTGCCAGTTCCCTAAAGGTGAAAGCTTCCACATACCATCCCCAGTCTGTCAAGTATTCTAAGCTCCTTTCATTTTCAGTAGAACAATTTTTCTTCCTAAGTATAGAAAAGCTTGATATGACCTGGTCATTTGACAGCTATGGTAAGAAATGTTAAACATCAAGAACATTTTACAGTTAGTATCTGTCAGAGGAGTCTACTATAAATACAAATTAACTGGCATCTTAGGAGTCAATGTCTTACTGGCACACTAATAAAAAAAGGAGTGGTTTTAATTAAAACCTAAAAAAACCCAATGATTTCTATGAAATTATCAAATTATACAAATGCATCACAGAGCAATTCAGACCCAAAACTGATGATTTGAGTTTACTTTAAATTTGTTATATGTCCCTCTAAATCTCCCAATTTTCTGAGTAAAGAGAATTCAGAAAATGAATTTTAAGATAATCATCAATTTTTTTCTGTGACACCCTAGACATCTTTAAAGTTGAGAATTTAATTGCTTCATTATTCCCTAAAGCATATTTTCCAGTTTTAGTGCCATTCTTGTGAAATTCTTTGTTTTTTAATAAACTTCATTTTTTAGAGCAGTTTCACGTTCACAGCAAAGTTACGCAGAATCTTGTGAGATTTTTCATGATCAGGATCTTCTCTTTCCAGCTCAGGAGAGTTTTAAAATTGTGCTCTTCTGAAAGGAAATGAAAAAAGACTCATTTTGCCTTTTTTTATCCCCAGGTTTAGATTTTGCTTGAAATGGTCAATTTTCTCACTGTCAACACATTATATATATGAGACAGTTTCTTGGAATCAAAGAAACTAGACAACCTTAGAGAGAATTATCATGAAGCTCCCTTCTACATTTTATCTTGCAGAGCTCAGGCAACAACGCATATAGAGCAATAACTCTCTTCCCTTAGAGAATTAAGCTACTATTGAAGAGTAGTCATGCCAAATCCTCATGGGGTTTTACTGAAATAATTCATATCATAGAGCCACTGGAAATATAAATATGCTGACATCTCCCTGATACAGGCTTGTTCATATAATTTAAGGGTTGGAGAAAGGGGAACCAGCAAGCAAGACAATGGAATGAAAGAGAAGTTTGAGGAAAACATACTGAATTGGGGCACAGATATTAAGGACAAAAGCAGTTTTGGTGAAGGAAATGGAAGTTTGGTTGAGACTGGTGAAAGCAACTTAAACTCAGCATAAAGAGATTATGAGCATTGTCATTGACAACTTCTGTGTGGAATAGTGAAGCCAGAAGAGAGAAGGATGAAAAGTTAAGGGATATAAATGTGGAGCAGAAGTGAATGTGCTTTTTTCTGCTTCCTCTAAATGGTTTAAAGAAAATTTTTAAAAATTAATAAACCCATAAGAAGAGAACTAGAGAGAAGACGGCCACAGCTGAGGGTTGTCAACAAAGTTTCAGACAACAAAAAGCAGATGGATGAGGATAACTGACACAGCACAGAGAAAGCTGAGACTGAGTTCCGGTTGAGGAGGATGACTGGATGAAGCAAGCTGTCTGGGCTGCGGGAATCTCCCTAAAATTCTCAGAATTTGAGGCACAGAAACCACAGAGGGGCAGGATGAATGGGGGTGGCCTCAGCTCAAGGTCTTAAAAGAAGTAGATTACCCAGGTCCCCTCTGTCATCCTCCAGAGACAACTCACATCCAAACTAGGTAGGAGATGAGGGGTTTATTCCCCAGAAAAAATGAAGCTACAAATTCCAAAACTCAGAAAAACCAACAAAAAATGTGGGGCGGGGGTGGGGAGATCAGTGTTCAAATTAAAGCTATGAAGTATTTTTAGTCCACATCAATTAGAATGACTGAAGTTTACAAGATTGGCCATACCAACTGATAGTGAGGAAACTGGAACTTTCACATGCTGATGGGAACATAAATGTTACAACAACTTTGGGAAATATTTCGACAGAGTCTTATAAAGCTAAATATATATAATTTTGTGATCTAACAATCTATTCCAAATATTTACCAAAGAGAAATAAAACATAAGTCCACACAACACTGGTAGCAGGTTTTTAATTTTTATTTATTTATTTATTTATTTAATATAATTTTTGTCAAATTGGCTTCCATACAATGCCCAGTGTTCATCCCAACAAGTGCCCTCCTCCATGCCAATCACCCACTTTCCCCCGTCCTCCAGCCTCCCATCCACCCTCAATTTGGTCTCTGTATTTAAGAGTCTCTTGTGGTTTTCCTCCCTCCTTCTGTTTATAACTATTTTTTTCCTCTTCCTTTACCCCATGGTCTTCTGTTAAGTTTCACAAGATTCACATCTGAGTGAAAACATATGATATCTGTCCTTCTCTGACTGACTTATTTCACTTAGCATAATACCCTCTACTTCTATCCATGTTGCGGTAACAGCTGTTTTTATAATGGCCCAACCTGAAAACATCAAAATATACCCAAATACCCAATGACAATTAAATGGATCAGCAAATTATGACATAACAATATAATGGAATAGTAGTCAGTAATAAAAGGAGGATACAAACTATACACACAACCATATGAATAAATCTTAAAATTACTATAGTAAAAAAAGATGGCAGACACAAAACAGGATACATTATGAGATTCCATTGATATAAAAATCCTAAAAGTGCAGTTCTACAAATTCAGAAAGGAGATATTTAGTGTTTCCTCTGGCAGGAGTTGAGATTGTTATTGACTGAAGAGAGGTATGAAAGACTCTTTCTGGTAAGTCTTGAATGTGGTGGTTGTGCTATGTGTATATGTATATATATACAAATATATGCATATATATTTGTCATGAAAATTAAGCTTTGTTTAAAATAAGTACATTTCATTATGCAAAAATCATACTTTACTAATGGTGATTTTTTTTAAAAAAATAGGTCAGGTTAAGTTGCTGTACGTGTGTGTGTGTGTGTGTGTGTGTGTGTGTGTGTGTAATTTGTTTTTGACAGAGGGGATGTAAATATACTTGAGGACTAAAGGAAAGATACTATTGGGAAACATTTTTTTAAATAGGTCAGGTTAAGTTGCTCTGTGTGTGTGTGTGTGTGTGTGTGTGTGTGTGTGTATGCACATGTATAATTTGTTTTTGACAGAGGGGGTGTAAATATACTTGAAGACTAAAGGAAAGATACTATTGGGAAACATGTTGGGATGAGCAAAAGGAGGAAAACTGATGGAGCACGGTCCTGACATTGATGGGAAGGCTCAAAATCCTAGATAGAAGGCATAGCCCTATGCTAGTAGGCTCTTTAGTTACCATTCATCTTGTGCTAGAATCTGTTTTTAGCCCCTATATACATGATCTCAACTTATCATCATTATAATCTCACGATATGGGAATTATGATCCCCATTTTACAGATAATATACCTGGGATTCATAGCAATTAATAGCTTCTTCAAAGTAACTAATTGACTAAGTAGGTTATTTCAATTATTTAAAGAATCACATTTCACTAGATAACAAACATGTTATCTTTTGCATTTATCTTTCTTTTTGTACATCCAGTAATCATTCCCCACAGTCTCATTTCCAATCAGCTGTAAATCATACTCCCAGTATAAGCAGGATCTGGACTTAAAAGTCCAATAATCTAATTGTTACAGACAGAATAACACTGAGACCAAATTTATTAGTAACTTTTGACAATCTCAAAGTAAAAGTAAGTAACATGCATCCAGGTACCTAAATTTCAAGCAAAAAATACGTTGTTAACTAGTGTGATTGGAAGGTTAACACAGAAAAGAACAAAACCTCCAATTAAAAGAAAAACAGAAATCTGGCATTTACAAATAGTGACTTCAAAAGACAGGTCTAATATTTCTCTATTAAGTTTAGAATGACAAGTTCTCTCTATTCCCAGTATGGATAGATAAACAAAGGTGACTGCATAAAGATGTAATTGACTATTACAATAGTAGAATTTGATTTAAACCTAGAGCAAAAACAGAACTAGTCCAAAGGATGGGTTTGTCTTCAAGACTTAGAACAATTAGAGCTGTGTGTATTAAAAACTGGACATTTGATCCGTACTGAGGGGGAAGAGAGTGTGCCACTTTGGCAATTTGGTTATTTAATGAATTAAAGTAACCTGAGAAACAGTCAGAGGAAAGACACTCTAACCCTCCTTCGCACTACCCCTGCAAAGCATGAAATAAATCTTTCACATGAAAGGTGCTCTTTCTATACCAGGAGAGTAGAAGGCTTTCTCACAACCAGAGACAGGGAATTTAGGGCTGAGAAGGTTCTATAAACAAATCTTGTTACTTCTTCACTAATTTACTATCCCAAGCCCAAACCTCTTTGTCTCACCAATTCTTCACAAATGTATTGTTTCTTGTCAAGATTAAAGCTGCTTGCTTTGGTCACTTCTTTGAGCTTTATATCTTTAGGGGTCCTGTACATAAAAAATTAAGTTTCTGGAGCACCTGGGTGGCTCAGTCGGTTAAGCATCTGACTTCAGCTCAGGTCATGATCTCACAGTTCGTGGGTTCCAGCCCCACGTTGAGCTCTGTGCTGACAGCCAGCTCAGAGCCCGGAGCCTGTTTCAGATTCTGTGTCTCCCTCTCTCTCTGATCCTCCCCTGTTCATGCTCTCTCTCTCTCTCTCAGAAATAAATAAAAAACATTTAAAAAAATTAAATTTTTGTTTTCTCCTGTTAACTTGTCTTATATCAATTTAATTACTGGCCAGCCAAAGAATCTAGGAGGGAAGAAGGGAAAAGTTTTCCTTCCATACAGTATCTTTCAATGGAGTGTCTCATAACAAGACATTGGTACTAAATGATGGCCACCCATTACATTTTGCTATAAGCTTTTGGATATTTAGATGACTGCAACTTGCCCAACAAAGGGTGGAAAAGCTAATGGAGATCATTAGAAACATATGATATTACTTTTATAGTAATATATGTTTATAAGGGCAAATACTAACTAAAAAGTACAGGTTTAATTCTCCCTGATGAAATTAAAAGAAGAGACTCTCCCCTCCCCCTTTTTCTTAAAGCATTTACCTTAGAAAACTTGGAAGTTGTTTCTGTGTCTTTTTGAAATACAAATAAATTTCTTTGAATCTAAATAAGACTCTGGGCATCTGGGTGGCTCAGTCGGTCAAGCATCCAACTTTGGCTCTGGTCATGATCTTCCAGTTTGTGAATTCAGGCCCCTCAATGGACTCTGCACTGACAATACAGAGCTTGCTTCAGATCCTCTGTCTCCCTCTCTCTGCCCCTCCCCTCCTCTTGCTTACTATCTCACTTAAAAATAAATAAACCTTAAAAAAAAAGACTAAGAGAGTCTTGCCAGCTTTAAGAACTAGGAATGCATTTCTCAAAGACCTGGAAACCATCTCTTTGAAATCTAAGCATCCAGAGAGATAGTGCCCTCTGAGTACTGTAGATGTAGAAGCTTAACTCACTGGGCATCTTGCTCCAAGCTCCGGAACTTCCTTTTGTTGTAAAGAGATGAGAGATTTCTTCTTCATTTGAATAAAGCCAATTAGCAGACACACGTGGACACCCGAATTACAAGATGAATCTAGGATGAACTATGTATAACAAATAGTACTTTCAACTCCTTTTACTTGAGGACTAGTTATTGTTTGTCTCTATAATACATACGCAATGTCTTGTATCTGCCTCACTATAAAAAAAGCAAAGGTTTCTTTCTTGTCATCTCTTTGCAGATTGCCTGTGATGCACGTCACAGTCTGCTTTAATACTTATTTCATCAGTGATAAAATTGTATTCTTTCTCTTCTACCTTTGTGGAGAGCTTTTCTGGATTGGGAAGAGGTTTTGTTTTTAATTATATTTTCCCAAGAGGGGCTCATAGTTAATTCCATGTTTTCTGCATCTGAATACCAGTTTTAAAATATTTAGTTTTGGGTTTCTTGAAACTCCACTTAGCTGAAGCAAGTACTTGTACTTCAACTCACTCTCTTCGAGAGAGGGAGAAAAGATGGAATAGAAATCCAGAAAAGAACTGCCAAATGTTTGACATTTCTATTCTTTAGATAGCAACCGGATGATACAAAAGCTTGCACCTCAACTACCTGGCATTGATGTGACATTACTTTTTAAATATTCCTGTCTTGCTGTTGCTATTTATAGCAAATATTTCACAACCATTCACTTCTCCTTAATTTCTTTCTCAAGTGTCAATACAATAAAGAATGAACCTACACAACTCATTAAAGAACAAAGCTATGTAAAATATTGTTAATAAGTTACGTGATGTGAGCAATCCACTGCTTCCCTGCCTCTAACTCATTTGGTATGTAGACTGTGTCCACTTTCTAGTGATGAATTAGCAGCTTTTACAAGTGAATGGCTAGACAAGAGAACTAAATAGGCTAAGAGGCCGCATACACACACGTGTGTACACACAAAGCCGGCAAACGCAGGTTATTTTGTGCAGTGAACAGGGGTTTTTTGTAATTGAAAATAACAAAATAAATTAAATACATTATTGTAATATAATATTTGTTATTGGCTTGTCCATTCCAAAGTACGCTTTCTCAATGCTCTGCTTCCAAGATACCCGGCCATATTAGTTCAATTCAATTAAATAGTTGCTATCAGCTGCACCTTTCATAACTAGATTTGGTTTCTCCAGTATACAGTGACCTTTATTGACATTACAAAAATTATCCGGAAACCACAAGCATATGAACCTGGGATTAATTGTGAATTTAAATCCTAGATTTTAATCAGGCCCCAGTAAATGAGTCTTGACTTTGGATTTATATCAGTAGCATCTCACAATAGGAAACAAGAAATGTGTAAAAAACATTTGGTCCAACAGTAATTATACCTGGATATTAGGAGTTGCCGTTCTGCCTGCACAAGAAAAGTCTGCCTTACTGAGCTGAGGTCACCAGTCTCTTTGGCAACATAAAATCAATAATCTCATGGGAAAGTTAGAACCAACTCAACATTGTGCTTCCTATGGAAAGGAGGCTGAAATGAAATATCTGACAGCTATGTGTCAGCTTTTCACATTACTAAATTACACATTATTCCTCTCTCACAGTCTGAAGAAAATGAGAGAGATGTGGAGTTGTCAGACATTTGGGACTTAGCCATTCATTAGGCAAGAAGTGTTCTATCAAATCAGAGATTTTGCCTTCCTGAAATGACCTAGAGCCTGAGCAATCACCAAGGAACATGAGGGCCATCACTTCTCTACCTGTTTAACCTGAAAGAGAGGTTTCATCATTATGACTATTATTGACACTTAGGAGTCTGTGTGGGTATATTTTTATTTCCTGTGCTTAAAAGTTCACTTCCAAGAGACGTTCATAAGAAAATTGCCCCATATCTCAGCAAGGGGAAAGTATTTATTGAAAAACATTATGCACAGAAGAAAATTGTCTTTGGCAGAGAAACAACTCATGCTTTTTGGTTTATGACTCACTAATCATTTACTTGGATTTCCAGGAACAAATAGGTGAAAGCCCTCCACCAAGAGAAAGTAATAAAAGTATAACTGTCTTGCCAAAGAGTCATGAAATGCACAGGTATATGACTATTCAAAATATACTTGATAAAATTAAAGTATGGTTCACTGGGTATTTTTAATCATGCTTTCTTCAAATATATCTCAAAATAAGTATTGGATTTTTACATATATTTAAACATGAGTAATTCATATTAAACTGTACCTGCCTTATAGTGCTTAAAAGCTAACGTACTATTGAGAGAGATAGAACAACCAATCAGACTTCCTGAGTTTTCCCCTCCACTAATTTGCTTCTCAGGAGTCCACCCTTTGATTCACCCTTGGAATGAATCACAAACAGGATTTCTAGTCACCTTTTCATACGTCAAGAACTGCAGACTAAGAATTGAAGATCCCTTTTGGTCAACAACCTTTTGCCATTTTTAAAATAGGCTTTATTTTTGGGGTGCCTGGGTGGCTCAGTCGGTTAAGCATCCGACTTCGGCTCAGGTCATGATCTCACAGTTTGTGGGTTCAAGCCCCACATCAGGCTCTGTCTCTGTGCTGACTGCCAGCCCAGAGCCTGGAGCCTGTTTCAGATTCTGTGTCTCCCTCTCTCTCTGACCCTCCCCTGCTCACGCTGTGTCTTTCTCTCTCTCTCTCAGAAATAAATAAAAACATAAAAAAAAATTAAATAGGCTTTATTTTTTAGAGCAGTTTCAGGTTCATAGCAATACTGGACAGAAAATGCACCTATTTAGGTGCATAAACCCCTATACAGGCAAAGCTTTCCCCTTATTTTCATCCACACCAAAGTAATATATTCATTCAATTGATGGATCTGTATTAACACGTCATAATCACCCAGAGTCTAGAATTTACATTACCATTTACTGTTAGTATTACACATCCTATGGGTTTGGACAACTTTACATTTCACTGTTTTTCAGGAGAGAAGGTGGGGTTGTAGCAAACCACATAGTGCCATGGCCTTCTGAGGGGCCTCCCTCTGACATATCTTTCTCAATGGTTCATTCAGAGACCACGAAACCTCTCTGTATAGACCTGTGAAGGATCTTGCCAAAGAGACAAGTATCCCAATGTCTGTTCTCCTCTCCTGTGAGGGCATTCAGTGGAGATATGGGGAATTATATCTTATGCAGATTTTTGTTTATCTGACACTTATTAAAAATCTATTACATACAAACATGCTCACGGTCATCTGCGGATGACTGGGACACAAAGATAAGGAAAACAATCATTATAATATAATGTGCTGAGTGCTTTGATAGATGTAAGCATAGGGGCTCATAAAGAGCCTTCCAGTCAGAAACTACATGATTTCTAGTCACTAGACTCCACTCTAGACTCTGCTTTGTGCCAAACAGGTCCTTAAAAACTAGAAAATCTACTTCTTCTGGGTTCCATAACCCTCACTTTTAAGAATTTTAAGAATGTGATTTCATAAAAGTCTGTGTCCATCTTCTGCATAAAGTCATTGTGTATATGCATATGTAGGCACATCCTAGTCATCACACAAATACTATCAGAAATGTAATGCTAAAAATGCCATCTTGATGTTGCATATTTTCTTCTCATAAAATTTTCCATTTCAGTTTTATTCCAGCCTCAACCCAGGACTAATTCAAGCTGTGATCGCCGAGGTTCTTACATCAGCAACATCTGTCACCAAAAATAAATATTCTGCAATCAAAACTTAACTGGCCTAGCAATTTTGTTAGTGATGCATGAGGCAGAACAGTATTCAGCTTCATTCTTCCTCTGCTAATTTGGCTTTGCAGCACTGAGAATAGGAAAGATTTATGTGTTAGTAAATTAAGCAGAGATGGCACAGAGAAAACAAAAGATACAAATACATACAAGCCCACAATATTCTTTAATATTCAGTTTTACTCCTATACAATGCAATATATTTTAATAAGTTGAAAAACAGAGAAGAGACAATGATTCTAGTTAAAATGAAATTTGAATTTCAGATGTAAACTGTTTCAACAGCTTAACAATGCAATTCCTGGTCTTATTAAATCAAGAATTGAATGCTCTTATTAAACATTTGTAAACAGTAGTAATTATGAAATCCCTACCATAGTTTCCACTTCTTAAATAAATTATGCTTACTTCTCCTGTTATAGCATTTCCATTTACAAAGCAATCTTATACATATTACTTCATTTAATCTTTGAAATTACACTTTTCAGACAGTAGTTCAAGGAATTATCATTTTTATTAAACAAATGGAGAAACTGTAGCCTGGAAGTTAAATCCAAGATAATAAGCCTAAGGATTGCAATGAGAACCTGGGGAAAAATTTACTAATTTTTTTCTTATTATTCTTGACCACATACAGTGAATTTTCATTATTTATGGTAATTATGTTCTATACTCTTGCCATGAACATTGAATTCATGAACTCTGAACCATTGCTTTTAGGGGAAATACACAGTTAGGTTCCTGTGAGCCTCTGGTCACAACATTTTCATCACCTAATCAGTACATAACCTTGTTTTTTGTGTTTCTGTTTAAAACACCTGATTTAACATATATTATTGATTAACACTGAGCTCACAGCCAATAGCATTGTAACTCATGCCTGAATGAAACTTAGATAACACACCTACTTTCCCATAAAGCACATCACAGCCTTCCTGCACTTGGAGACACGAGAGAACACTTCAGAACTATGCTGGGGGCCATTTTATATAGTAAAATCAAAGAAAAGCATAAAATGCAAAAACTATGTCACACAATAGATCACAGAAGAACATTTGTTTCTAATAAAAGAGCAGAAACAAGAAGGCAGAGGGTCTGTTTGTTCAACCTCAGCTGTGAACATGTGCATTGCATGACTCAAATTATTTGCCACTGTCCGCATTTCCGTGCATATCTGTGAATGACCAAGAAAATGCCTTGAGTATTGATTTGGGGATATAAATAAATTTTTGTAAGTGCTCAAATTGGCAAATATAAAATCCATAGAAAATAAGTATCACTGATATATCACCATATTGCATCTTCTAAAGATGTTTATATATCCATCTAAACAAGAAATTTAAATAGAGGAAAGAAGGTGAAAAAGTATGTTTAGTTGTATATACTCCAATGTTAACAGCAATGTTCCAGTGATCATTTGAAACTAGGTAAGGGATCTGGACTTTCTATAAGGATGTTTTATGTCTTTAATATAAATGTTAAATGTTTTCATTTGAATGAGGGAAACCTGGAGAGAAAGATGTGTGGATGAATGTAGGGAGAAGGAAAGGTTTGGATTCAGGTTTACCCAATTGTACTCTGACTAAACTGCTTAGGAACATATACTAAAGGCAATGATTATATTTTAGTCTAGGTTCTCAAGAGAAGCAGAGCCAAGAGGAGAAAAACATAAATATAAAATCATAGATTATATATTAAAATATATTACATATTATATATTTAAAATATATATTATAAATTTATATTTTATTTTTAAGTGTACCTAATANCAGGAATTATAGTTAACAAGCTGGAAACTTAAAAAGTCAATGATAAAGTTACAGGCTGAATCTGAAGGCCTAAGAACCAGGAGGATCAATGGTGTAATTTCCAGGATGAGCCTAAATCCAACAGCAGGTGAAGACTGATGTACAGCTGAGAGACAAGCAAAGAGTACAAATTCTAACTCAGCCTTTTTTGTCTTAATCAGGAGTGGGCAATCTGCTTTATTGAAGCTACCATTTCAAATGTTAATCTGATTCAGAATCATCCTCACAGACACACCTAGAATAATGCTTTATCAAATGTCTGGGCACTTTGTGGCTCAGTCAAGCTGACACATAAAATTATAGATTATATTCTTTTTTATGTAATTTTTATGTTTATTTTTGACAGACAGAGAGGGAAAGGGTGGGGGGTGCAGAGAGAGGGAGACAGGATCTGAAAGCAGGCTGTGTGCTGACAGCGGAGAGCCTGACGCAGGGCTAGAATTCATGAGCTGTGAGATTATGACCTGAGCCAGAGTCCGACACTTAACCAACTGAGCCACCCAGACACTGCATATTCTCTTCTTTAGAAAGATGTGAAGTATATTTAAACACAAATCTACAGAGAATAGTAAACAGGAAATAATAAAGCAGGAAGGTATGGAATTGACATTTAATCTCCAACATTAACCAGCTCAGGACCTTTAGTTTGAAGTGGTGTGCATCCTCAAAATATCATAAATATCAATTTGTAATATATCACATAATCATATCTTACTTACAGTGGATTTATATATATATGTACATATATATATATACATATTTTTTAACTATACCATTCCTTCTGTCCATTATTTTGATTTGTTTTTTTTAAAAGAGAGAAATCTTTTAGTCATAACCATTTATGGATTTTATTTTTAATTAATGAACTGAGATATTAAAGAAAAACACTTTGAAAATCTAATATGTTCAAGGCACCAAAACTGCATCACAGATAAAAGTTATGTATAGTATTAGCAGGTTATTATTTTTAAAAAAGAATAATCTTTTTGACTTTTTCATCTGGCCAACTTCCTAAAAATTTCCACATAATTCAATATTGATTAATTGAGCAAATATACACCAACACCACCTAATTTTTTCAGAGGGTAACGATCAGTATGAAGATGAGTTAGTTATCATCAAGGGTTGAATCATCAGCCTCCATCTTCTGTGTCTTCTGCTGAACTAGAGATAGGACCTTGAAACTGAGATGATCTTGCTCATCTCTGAATTTTGAAGACCTGGACCAACATATGGCACATAATTGGTATTTGCTAAATGCTCTTTGAGACAAAATTAATTAAGAGATAGGAACTATAAGAAAAATCTAACTTTCCACTCCACTAAAGTAATTTCCACTTCAGGAATAATAGTAACCTAGTCAGTGACCATGCTTAGAAATTACACTTCCTAGAAATTTGAAAGGACATAAGAAGCAAGGAACAAAGAAGAAACCTGTCACTTTCAGTGAAACCATTACTTGAGAGGACAGAATTACACTATCCATCAAGAGAAAGACCTCCACGGTGAGAAATTTTCTTTACCACCCATGTCTCCAAGGACCCAAAGGGAAGCTAAAGAAAAGTGTAATATCTAAGCAGCACCTATTATGTCAAGAAAACAAAGAAATCAGCTAGGAACTCCTCTGTAATAAAATCACAAGAGACACAGCCACTACAGACATTTAACTGAAAAATCAAACATGATTCTTATGGAAAATTACTAGAATAGTCACAAGTCAGCCAATATGCCTTAAACTAATCAAAACACAAGTCACTGTGACCAGTGTTGTGATTAAGATTTTGGTAGCATGTCTTACTTAATATCTTCAACTCCTGTATTTATTAAAGCAATCATCCCTACATCAGGTCTGTAACTTTCATAATAAGTATTACCTATAAGGAAAACATGAAAAATTTTGGTTTGTATTTTATTATGCTAATGTTTTAGATAAGAAATATGAGTTAAGTGGAAAAGATTTAGCTATCCTTTTAAGGACCCTCAAAAGTAAAAAGTAAAATTAAACAGGTTTTCTATTTAGGCACATACACGACATTACACAGAACACAACGGTAACAGCTGAGTATTGATAGACTTTAAGTAAATGTTTTTATACCAGTACAAGTGCAGGGAAGAGAAAGCAGATCAATGTCTGACCCTCATGACTTTTTTTTACATGAAAACATCAATAAGTTACTATTTCTCTTTCTGAAAGAATGTAAGTAGAAATCCTTTTGGAAGCATTGGCAATTTTCCATTACCAAAAATCATAAAATGTTTTGTATAAACATTTGGAGAGTTTTTCAAAACTTTTGTTTTGGAATATCAAGAAAGCAAAGTTCTTCAGGTTTTCTTAGTAATAATGGAAGACAGCATTACACATAGAAAAACCACTGGAATTACAACTTAATGTTTAGAACTGAAGACTCGTTTTTTTGAAAGCTACTATAAAAGTAAGTTACTGGGTGCCTAGGTGGCTCAGTCGGTTAAGCATCTTACTTTGGCTCAGGTCATGATCTCATGGTTCATGAGTCAGAGCCCTGCTTCAGATCCTCTGTCCCCTCTCTTTCTGTCCCTTCCCCTCTTGCACATGCATATGCTCTCTCTCTCTCTCTCTTTCTCTCTCTCTCTCAAAAATAAATACTATTTTTAAAAAATATTTCTTAATTTAAAGTTAAAATGTTTTTAATTAAGTTGTACTAGACTGAAGAGCAGACTTTTAAAACCAATAACAAGGGGCGCCTGGGTGGCTCAGTTGGTTAAGTGTCCAACTTAGGTCATGATCTCATGGTTTGTGAGTTTGAGCCCCACATCAGGATCTGTGCTGACATTTCAGAGCCTGGATCCTGCTTCAGATTCTGTGTCTCCATCCCTCTCTGATGCTCCCCCACTCACATTCTGTCTCTCTCTCTCAAAAATAAACCTTAAAATTTTTTAATAAAACCAATAACAATCTTTAGATGAAATTTGTCTAAATAACAAAGTGAAAATTGTATATAAGGTAAGAAAAATATAATCTAAGTACACAAGTTCCGAGGATAAACCATTGATTATTGGAAACTTGACAGTCAACTACTAGGCATTTTTGCAGATTACAGAAGTAAATAGGATTCACCTATTGTGAAAGTAATGCAAGTAATGAAAGTAATGGAAAGTATTAGGATATGCAAAGACATTCTCTATTACCTCAATGAGTGCCTTTAGCCCACAAAATGAACAGCGTTTACCTTTTCAGTAAACTTCTTGAAATTCTACACTATCAGCTCATTCTCTCCTTAGTTCTCATGTGTCTGCTTTTGCTCTCATTACTTCTTTCTAATATTATCTACTCCTAAAAACAATTTTAAAATGTCTCTTCTATTTTACATGACTTTATTTAAAATATAGTGAGTAGTTTTAGCACTTCAATGACAACTGCAGTCTCTCCTTCACTTGATGTTCTTCAATAATCAGGAACATTATGGGGGAGTTAGATAATCATATTGCTTAACTGACCTTGCATTCAACATACTTCAAGGCTCAATGAGTTAAGTGAACACTTTTGATTTTGGATCAGGTCGTGATCTCACAGCTCATGCTAACAGCACAGAGCCTTCTTGGGATTCTCTCTCTGTCCCTTTCTCTCTGCCCCTTCCCTGCTCATGTTTTCTTACTCTCTCTCAAAATAAATAGAATAAACTTAAAATATATATTTGAGTATTTCCCCTGAAAATGCACCGTATGATACAGCAAGCACAAATATAAAACTCTTAAAATGGGGGCGCCTGGGTGGCTTAGTTGGTTAAGCGTCCGACATTCACTTAGGTCATGATCTCGCGGTTCGTGGGTTCGAGCCCCGCGTCGGGCTCTGTGCTGACTGCCAGCTCAGAGCCTGGAGCCTGTTTCAGTCTGTGACTCCCTCTCTCTCTGACCCTCCCCTACTCACGCTGTCTCTCTCTCTCTCCTAGAAATAAATAAAACATTAAAAAAAATAAAACTCTTAAAATATGTTTTTAAAGTAGAATTTTGGGAGAGTCTAAAATGAAAATTCTCATAGATTTTCCCACTCTTTTACTGCATAAGTTATTAGGGAACATGATCCCAGTGTCTCCATTTCCTCATAAGTGAAAGGGGGAGCATTATTGATGTTCTATTATATGACACAATTATCTTACAAAATTTATTTAAATAAAAGCATACTTATGTAATAAGATTGAGGGAAAGCATTTCGATCTAAGGAATCTCTGTTAAGTTGTAGAGAGTCCTAAAATTCAAAGGAAAGCCACAGAATTTCAAATTGTGAGTTTGAAACTTTTGATCCCACTTTGTATGCTAAAAGAAAGAAAGAAAAAGAAAGAAAGAAAGAAAGAAAGAAAGAAAGAAAGGAAGGAAGGAAGGAAGGAAGGAAGGAAGGAAGGAAGGAAGGAAGGAAGGAGGAAAAAACAGAAGAAAAGAAGCTACTTGGAAAACACACACACACACATACACACACACACACCTAATACTCTAATGACTGGGAAAAAAATTCGCCTAACTTGTTAAAAAAAAAAAAAAGATACATTCACCTCTTATTTGTCCCATGCTTAAACAAGAGAAATCTATAAAGCATGGAAAATAGAATCTAGATCATGGCAGATAGATAATATCTTCCTCAGCATCTCCTCTTTCCTGTTTCTTTCTTCCTTTTTCACTCTGTCCTTCTGCTCCTGCTTCCTATACATTTATGTGATATAATATCCTTGTCAAGACTAGGACCATACTCTTCTCTACAAAGCCTTCACTTAATCTCCAAGCCACTCTGTCCTATTCAGTGCCCCGAGCATTCATGTGAATTATACCAGACCATACAATTTGTACCCATGTAATCTTATTCCTATGTATCTTATCTCCAAATGAACTTGCAAGCCCTTAAAAGGCAGAAACTATAGATTTACCACCTTCTTTAACATCTGTTTTTAGGTTGTTTATGTACACATAAAGACACATACACACACACACATACACACACACACACACACACACAATGCTTAAGCAACTAATGGCATTCAATATTCTACTCTAACAGATGGACAGGACTGATGGATCCAAAAAAATGACAGATATATTTTTTACTAGTAAATTTCATGGTTCTAGTAAATTTCAATAAACATCAACAAACTGGGAAAATTTCTCCCTGAAGATTGAACAAAGGTAAATTGGTTTGAGCTATAACAAAAAGAGTTTTGTCAGTTTCCTGAAAGTAAAGTCATTCCTATGTGATCTTTTTTTCTTAGAGTTTTTAAACGTTTATTCATTTTTGAGAGACAGATAGAGACAGAGTATAAGTGGGGGAAGGGGATAGAGACAGGGAGACACAGAATCCGATGCAGGTTCCAGCTCTGGGCTGTCAGCTCAGAGCCCGACGTGGGGCTTGAACCCATGAACTGTAAGATCATGGTCTGAGCTGAAGTCAGATGCTTAACTGACTAAGCCACTCAGGTGCCCCTCCTATGTGATCTTATACTATGCATCATTAGTCTGGTGATTTTCTTCATCAGTGTGGTCAATTTGATATATTACAGCAGTCAAAATTAATATAAGCCTAAAAATTTCATACAAAAATATTGATATACTTTTACCAATATCTTCAATGGAAACACCAATGTTTTATGTACAATCTCTCCTTTGTTGATCTTTATTACCACTAGATTTTCATAGGACTAGTTTCTAAGTGAGAAAAAGTGAATTATCGTATAAGCTCTATCACAATTTTAAGAATGTATAAAATTTTGTTTCTAGACATTTTTTTAAATGTTTTTATTTATTTCTAGGAGAGAGAGAGAGACAGCATGAGCAGGGGAGGGTCAGAGAGAGAGGGAGTGACAGACTCTGAAACAGGCTCCAGGCTCTGGGCTGGCAGTCAGCACAGAGAGCGACGCGGGGCTCGAACCCACGAACCGCAAGATCATGACCTAAGCGAAAGTCGGACGCTTAACCGACTAAGCCACCCAGGCGCCCCTATTTCTAGACATTTTTTGATGTTCATCTCAAAATCAAACGGCAGGAAGAACACTAATATGAAATAATTTTCCACATATGCAAAAACACAGGAGTGGATCAGGAAACAACATCTTTAAATGTGTTAAAAATGTTTTAAATGGATCATGTTGTTTTAAAACAAAATGTCAGTGTGTGTTTATAAAGTTCTAAATACAATGTTTCAATCAAGTATAGTAATAAATCATGAAGGATTTCAGGGAAAAATGTTATTTTATTCAGTGCAACTAGAAAATATATATTTCCCAGCAGAGAAAAATACTGCAAGCTTGAGGTGGAAACCAAATCTCAATGTACCCAAAGAAAATAAGCAAAATTAATATTTCCCCTCTGCCATCTCTCTTGACAGAGGGTCCTTCACTCTCATGCATAGAAAAATCACTTCAAGACCCAGGAAGAATTGTATGTCTTTAGATGAATTATCAGGCATCCATTAAAATAATCATCATGATAACTATTAAAATATAGGAAGTTATTAGAATATAGAATTAGATAATAAAGCAAATATATAAATTTGCTCATATGTCTTTGTATTCATTGAAAAATTTAACATACAAATAAAGAACAATTAAAATAAACATGTAGTCAGAATGACATACCTATAACTTAAATTTTTATTTAAACTTCCTAAGTTTAAATATTGTATAAAACTATAGGTAATGTTTAATAATTATTTTCTGGAAATGTGTTCTTTTTCAAGCCTGCATTTAGTAGACCTTAGTTTTCTTTTCAGAAAACTAAGTCAGTTCCATCGTCAGACTTTGGACATATCTTTTGCTTCATCATTAACAAAAATTGTCCTTTAATCCTCAGTTCAACAAACTCGTTAGTTTCTTGTTAACAGATTTCCCAGCAACCCTTCATATTGTTGAACACATCAGTCCTATTAAAAATCTCTCTTCCCTTGGAGTCTTGTCTACTCCCTTGATTCTCTCCATCAGTCTCTCTCTCCTTAAGTAGACCCTTAAGCCCAAACCTGCTCCACAAATACAAATGATCTTCACTGATTGGCTTTCTTCCTTCAGTTATTTTTGTCTTCACTTAACTTCTTACTCTAGCTTTATCTACCACATCTATTGTGAGAATTTACAAATTTCCATTTTCAACCACAGTCTTGGTTTTAGCTTCCAACTCTGAAATTCTAATTTTCTGCCAGATTGTTCTCTTAGTCTTCACCAAGGTACAAATCAATGTTGTCAGAATCAATTTTATTACATTTCCTTCAAAACAACTTCCTTAAACCAAAAAAATATGCTTCTATTACTTAAACCACTATTTTACCTTTTTAACAAGTCTGAAATGTGAGAGCCATCTTTTCCAACTCTCTTCTTTATGTGCAAACTCCAGTTCGTCCTTTCCATTGTCCACACCCTGGCCATTTCCACCTCTACAATTATTAATAAAGATGCTTGTCATCTTCTCTCTATACCAGCAGACTTCAAAATGGTCTAAATATACTCAAAAGGGTAACATGATAATATGCTACGACATTTGTATTTCTATTCTTGTTAGTATTTTATAATGTCTATAAGTATTAAATATGAATATACTTTTTAAAATGTTTATTCATTTTTGAGAGAAGGGGAAGGGGCCGATAGGGAGAAAGACAGAGGATCCAAAGCAGCCTCTGTGCTGACAGCAGAGACCCTGTTGTGGGGCACAAACTTACAAACCATGAGATCATGACCTGTGCCAAAGTCGGACGCTTAATCAAATGAGCCACCCAAGTGCCTCATAATGTATATAATTATTAAGCAAACATCTATAATAGTGTGTGTTCCAATGTTTTAATGCATGATGCACAATCCAAAAAGCTTGGGTACACACCTGCATAACAATGCTCACCTCACTGTCTGAACAAAGTCTTCAATGGCTTTTTATTGCCTCNTCCCTTGATTCTCTCCATCAGTCTCTCTCTCCTTAAGTAGACCCTTAAGCCCAAACCTGCTCCACAAATACAAATGGTCTTCACTGATTGGCTTTCTTCCTTCAGTTATTTTTGTCTTCACTTAACTTCTTACTCTAGCTTTATCTACCACATCTATTGTGAGAATTTACAAATTTCCATTTTCAACCACAGTCTTGGTTTTAGCTTCCAACTCTGAAATTCTAATTTTCTGCCAGATTGTTCTCTTATTCTTCACCAGCAGTACAAATCAATGTTGTCAGAATCAATTTTATTACATTTCCTTCAAAACAACTTCCTTAAACCAAAAAAATATGCTTCTATTACTTAAACCACTATTTTACCTTTTTAACAAGTCTGAAATGTGAGAGCCATCTTTTCCAACTCTCTTCTTTATGTGCAAACTCCAGTTCGTCCTTTCCATTGTCCACACCCTGGCCATTTCCACCTCTACAATTATTAATAAAGATGCTTGTCATCTTCTCTCTATACCAGCAGACTTCAAAATGGTCTAAATATACTCAAAAGGGTAACATGATAATATGCTACGACATTTGTATTTCTATTCTTGTTAGTATTTTATAATGTCTATAAGTATTAAATATGAATATACTTTTTAAAATGTTTATTCATTTTTGAGAGAAGGGGAAGGGGCCGATAGGGAGAAAGACAGAGGATCCAAAGCAGCCTCTGTGCTGACAGCAGAGACCCTGTTGTGGGGCACAAACTTACAAACCATGAGATCATGACCTGTGCCAAAGTCGGACGCTTAATCAAATGAGCCACCCAAGTGCCTCATAATGTATATAATTATTAAGCAAACATCTATAATAGTGTGTGTTCCAATGTTTTAATGCATGATGCACAATCCAAAAAGCTTGGGTACACACCTGCATAACAATGCTCACCTCACTGTCTGAACAAAGTCTTCAATGGCTTTTTATTGCCTCCTGATAAAACTCAATCTCAGCATCATAGCATTCAGGGCCCACCACGTGCTGATTAGCCCCTTGCCCCAAGCAAACACAGATGAACACAATTTTTCCAGCCATAATTTTCACTGTACAGTTTCATAACCTCATAATATCAGTGAAACTAAACCATCAGTCATTACCTAAAAAACACCAAGTGCCTCTATAGATCAATGAATGTGTAAACTTAATAAAAGTCAGACCCTCACACAAAAGTGTACACAGAGCCATATTTATGGAAGTTCACTCCAAGAACCAAAAGTAGGTCTTACTGGAAATCTACGCAACTTGCATGTCTTTAGGCATATTAGAGGGGATCTAATTTCTAATCTATAAAAACCCATCTCAACTTCTCCTCCCACTAATGGCAGGTTCTCTTTGATGTACAACTTCTCTGGAGTGTCTTACCCCCAACAACCCTCTCTATTTTAGTCATTGAAACATGTCTTTCTGTCTCTTCACTCTCCATTGTTTCTCAGCTTTTTAGTACGTGCCATCATTGTCAGAAAAGCTACATACTAGTAAGATATTTTCTTTCTTGGGTATTTTACAGTATTTCCTTTGGAAAAAGCAGAACTTCTATTAAGGGGTGGTGATTAGAGTAGAGAAGGAAGATGTGCATAACTTTAGTGGTGGGTTGAAGGGGATAGAGATAGAGAATCATCATTAGTAGAAAATATTTTTGTCCTCTGGGTAGTCACAGAGTACCTTTGGCTATAAAAACCTGTTTATTTCCAAATGCTGAAATTCTCCAAACATAGGATTTTAGCATTGCCTCCATGATTCCTACAACCAAAATTACTTTCTTTTTCTTGTTATCCATTGTCCTTGATTTATCTTCTAATACATTTATAATACACAGCCTTTCAAAATAGTTACCATCTTATCCAAGTTTTCCTAATACATAGATAACATTTGGGAGTCAAAATTAAACTCTTATCTTTAAGATGAAGATGGTTATCTACCAGGAAATATTGCAAACAATATACAAATGTCAATATATGTAAGGACATCAAAGAGTGTCATGACACCTTCGGCAGAGAGTTTTTGGATCAAAAATTGCTATATTTCTCCTTTGTCTTTTTTGGGGGGTTACTATTATTTTGTCATCTTTGATAGTATTTGCCAAAGTAAAAAACATATTTCTAAATCAAAAGACACACTTTAATATTCATTGTGATAATACTCATGTTCTCTTCAAGTTGGGATTAAAATCTGTTACTGTTCAAAAGATAAAAATTGGAAAAGAACAGGAGTTGAATAGGAACAAATTTTGATATTAAAATAGTATACTTTTTTGAGGTCAATAGCCAATTTTTTAAAAGAAACAGTAATTTTGGGGAAAACAGTTGTAGGTTTTCCTCAAAAAATTAAAAATAGAAATACCATATGACCCGAGGCATCTGAGCGGCTGTCAGTTAGGCAGATGACTCTTGATTTCAACTTAGATCATGATCTCACAGTTCAGTTTGTGAGATCTAGTCCTGCTCTGGGCTCTGCACTGACACACAGCCTGCTTGGGTTCTACAGAGAGCCTGCTTGGGTTCTCTCTCTCCTTTCCTCTCTGCCTCTCCTCAGATTATGCTCTTTCTCTCAAAATAAATAAAATAAACATAAAGAATACCATAAAACCCAATAATTCTGTCACTGGGTATTTGCCTAAAGAAAATGAAAATACTAATTCCGAAATATTTATGTACCCCTATATTTATAGCAGCATTATTTACAATAGCCAAGATATGGAAGTAACCAACATGTCCATAGACAGATAAATGGATAAGGACAAAAGGAAGATGTGGTACACACACACACACACACACACACACACTCACACCCCACGTGTGGAATATTACTTAGCCGTAAGAAAGGATGAAAACTTGCCATTTGCAATAACATGGATGAACCTAGAGAGTATTATGCTAATGAAGTAGCCAGACTGAAAGAGAAAAACACCATAGCATTTTGCTCAAATTTTGAAATCTAAAAAACAAAATGAATGAATAAACAAACAAAAAGCAGAATCTGACCTAAGTATAGAAAACTGATGGTTGCCAGAGGAAAGGGGGATGGAGAAGTGGGTAAAAAGGGGAGTGGGAGATATGGGCTTCCAGTCATGTAATGAATAAGTCATGGGAATAAAAGGCACAGCATAGGGGCTCTAGTTAGTGATTTTGTAGTAGCATTGTGAGGTGACAGATGGCAGCTGCACTTGTAGTAAAACCCTAACATAATGTATAGAGAAACTGAAACAGAAACTAGTGTAACATTGTGTACCAACTATACTAAATTATTTAAAGAAACAGTAATTAAACCAATAAAACACAATTTTATAAACATTGTATAAACTTCTTTAAAGTTATCAAATCCAGGAGAAACTGCACAACAGAAATAAACAAAAAGAAGAACTCTAACAGGCTTCTTTTGCTTACAGTGTTTTGGAACTACGTTTAGTAATTCATTAATTCATTCAAAAATTATTGATAATTTAGTGCTTGTCAGGTATTATACTGTAAGGACCTGTAATAGATTAAAAGTGACCGAGCACTGAGTAGTCCATCCCGTTACCCAAAGTGCTAAAAAGGTAGAGTTATGAAACAGTTTAGTGATTTATTTATTTATTTTTTTACAAATAGTTTATTGTCAAATTAGTTTCCACATAACACTCAGGGCTCATCNGCCCGGGAGCTACAATGGCAGCAGGCGCGCCACTACTCTGACGTCCAGCCGCCAGGAGCCAGCACAAAGAAGCAGTCTGTGCGCTCAACCCCCCCTCACCCCCGGGGACCAGTTGGCGCAAGGGGACCTGGCGTGCAGGTATTTGGCAAGTACTGTCTTTGTATGCCCTGAGTGGAGGNAACAGTTTAGTGATTTAAACTAGACTATGAACCTATAGTCATTCACTTATTCAAAACTCATATAACTGATTGAGTGCTGTGTGACAAGCAATTTGCTAGGCTGGAGCTGGTAATACCAAACTCAGTCCAAGTCCTAAAGGAATTTGTAATCCTATGCTGTTACAAAAGCATTCACAATGTGCAAGGAAAGCTTAAAGAAGCCCCTAACTCTGCCCAGTGACGACAAAGAAGCATGGTGTCATGATGGATAGGCAGTACCTCACCTGGTAAAGAAATAGAAAAAAGAAATTGCAGCCAGAGATAACTGAATGTATTAAGGCATAGAGGAATGAAGAAATGTGACATGTTTCACGAACAAAAGGCCGTTATCATGGAACAAAGTATAAATATAGATGAGTAGCAGAGACCAGATAGTGAAGGGTCTTAAACATCACATAAAGATTTTAGTCTTTAATATATTCCAAATAGAATGGTGCTTTTTGTGTGTCTTCACAAGTAAGTAACATATTCACATTTACATGTTAGGCAAAAAATTTTTAGCTGTGATGTAAAGGGATAGAAGGAATAGACATCAGCAAATGAAGTTATAGCCATAGTCTATAGGTAGTGATAAGATCTTTTATTGAAGTCCAGGAGGATTAATAATATGACAAAGCAATGTTTGGATATTAGAATAAGCAGAAACTAATTAAAAATTATCTTTCATGGGATGAAGAAGATGGAGAAGGAGAAAGCAAAGTGAAAATTGATTTCCAGGTGTCGGACCTAGTGTTGGTGTGTCTATTTATAGAAATATGTGCAGAGAATATATTATGATATTATCTATAAAATATCTAATATGAACTTGAATATTTAGTTTCCAAGTCTAAATCATTTATACAGGCTTATCCTGAGGATACACATATTGGCAAGAAAAAGAACATTAAAGCAGACTCAAGATAATCAGGTATGGTTTAAATTTTAATCTCTAGGTCATTAGTAGTATTACATATATGTATAAATTAATAAGTTTCTTTGTTTTAAGGAAACCTGATTCACTAAAATTGGGCTTTATACAAATTACTATTACTATTTCCTTTTTTAAAAAAATTATTTGCCTCAACAAAAAAATTTCATTATTTTATTTTTTTCTTAAATAGTTTATTGTCAAGTTGGTTTCCATATAACACCCAGTGCTCATCCCAACAAATACCCTCCTCCATGCTCATCACCCCCTTCCCATCAGCCCTCAGTTTGTTCTCAGCATTCAAGAGTCTCTCATGGTTTGCCTCCCTCCCTCTCCCACACTATTTTCCCCCTTCCTCTCCTTCATGGTCCTCCGTTAGCTTCCTCCTAATCCACCTATATGGACAAACATATGGTATCTGTCCTTCTCTGCCTGACTTATTTCGCTCAGCATAACACCCTCTAGTTCCATCCATGTTGCTACACATGGCCAGATTTCATTCTTTCTCATTGCCATGTAGTATTCCATCGTATAGATAAACCACATCTTCTTGATCCATTCATCAGTTGATGGATATTTAGGTTCTTTCCATGTTTTGTCTATTGTTGAGAGTGCTGCTATGAATATTGGGGTACATGTGCCCCTATGCATCAGCGCTCCTGTATCCCTTGGATAAATTCCTAGCAGTGCTACTGCTGGGTCATAGGGGGGTTCTATTGTTAATTTCTTGAGGAACCTCTATACTGTTTTCCAGAGGGGTTGCACCAGTTTACATTCCCACCGACAGTGTAGGAGGGTGTCCATTTCTCCACATCCTCGCCAACATCTAGAGTCTCCTGATTTGTTCATTTTAGCCACTCTGACCGATGTGAGATGGTATCTCAGTGTGATTTTGATTGTATTCCCCTGATGATGAGGGACACTGAGCATCATTTCATGGGTCCGTTGGCCATCTGGATGTCCTCTTTGGAGAAGTGTCTGTTCATGTCTTCTGCCCATTTCTTCACTGGATTGTTTGTTTTTCAGGTGTGGAGTTTGGTGAGTTCCTTATAGATTTTGGATACTAGCCCTTTATCTGATATGTCATTTGCAACTATCTTTTCCCATTCCATCAGTTGCCTATTAGTTGTATTGATTGTTTCCTTTGCCGTGAAGAAGTTTTTATCTTGATGAGGTCCCAGTAGTTCATTTTTTCTCTTGATTCCCTTGCCTTTGGGGATGTGTCAAGTAAGAAATTGCTGCGGCTGAGGTCAAGGAGGTTGTTTCCTGCTTTCTCTTCTAGGGTTTTGATGGTTTCCTGTGTCTCAGGTTCAGGTCCTTTATCCATTTTGAGTTTATTTTTGTGTATGGTGTGAGAAAATGATCTAGTTTCATTCAACATTATTTTAAATAGTTTTCTCTAATGATTTTAAAGAAAAATTACCCTTAGTTGGAAAAATAAATTGATATATCCATCTATAACCAGGACAGATAGCCGTTTTATCACCAGAGCAAGGGCGCTGGCTGTTCACTGCTTATGGCTGCTGCAAGGAGCCTGTGGCCACACTGTGCAGGTTGTGGATACCGCGAATATCACCACTGCCTATTGCACAAACTAGCAACAGGCTGAAAAAAGTTCTTTGGCACTTGAATTTATCAAAAACCTTTCAAGGGATCAAATAGCACTCTACAAATGAGTTACTAATAAATCAGAATAACACCTTTCTATTAAGTATACATATATGATTGACCCTTCAACAACACAGGTTTGAACTGCATGGGTCCACTTTATGTTTTTTTCCTAATAAACATAGTATTATATAATGTTATCATATAAACGTATTTTCTCTTTCTTGTGATTTTTAATAACAGTTTCTTTTCTCTAATGTACTTTATTTTAAGAAACAGTGTATGAGAGCTATAACATGCAAAATATGTGTTAATCAACTATTTACATTACTGATAAGGCTTTGGTCCACAGTAGGGTATTAGTGGTTAAATTTGGGGGAAGTCAAAGTTATATGTGAATTTTTGACCACACAGGTTGGCATTCCTAATCTGACCATTGTTTAGGTGTCAACTATAACCATATCTAGATGCTTTCCTGTTTAAAAAAAAAAAAAAGGAAAGAAATAAGAGGCACCTGGGTGGCTCAGTCAGTTAAGCACCTGACTTTGACTTGAGTCATGATCTCACAGTTCATGAGTTCGAGCCCTACATCCAGCTCTGCGCTGGCAGTGCAGAACCTGCTTGGGATTCTCTCTCTCTCTCCCTCTTTCTCTGCTCCTCCCGTCCTTTCTCTCTTTCTCTTTCTCCCTTTCTCTCTCTCTCTCTCAAAATAAATACATAGATAATCTTTAAAAAATAAAGAAAAATAAAACACAGTTTTTGAAGAAAGACCCATCTGTGTATGTTACAAACCAGCAAGTAGAACTGCAATGTCTCTGTTTTGTGACCTTGTGGTAGTTTAATTTCATTAGGTTTTCAAGATAATCATATAACTTTTTGTCATTCAAACTGCACACAAGGGCGCCTGGCTGGTTCAGTCGGTTAAGCATACGACTTCGGCTCAGGTCATGATCTCACAGTTTGTGGGTTCAAGCCCTGTGTTGGGCTCTGTGCTGACTGCCAGCTCAGAGCCTGGAGCCTGCTTCAGATTCTGTGTCTCCCTCTCTCTCTGACCCTCCCCTGCTCACACTGTCTCTGTCTCTCAGAAAGAAATAAAACATTAAAGAGATTAAAAAAAAAACCTGTACCACATACTAAGGAAAAGCTAGGAGGTTTCCCTAGAGAGTTCATCTAGGTATGCAAAAGCCAAATTTATTTACTGAAGGAATGTTTCAGGGGAAGTGGAATGTCTGAAGCAGGAGAAGGCAAGGAAAGAAGGTCGAAAAGGATGCAGCCTTGGCTGGAGCCTCCCTTCCATCGTATCCTGCAAGGCACTGTGGAGCACAAATTGTTTGAGACAAGGGACCAACCCTCTGAACACACAAATATTAAAATAAAAAAAAAATAAGTGTTTCGTGTTACATCAACCCAAATAAGCAGTGAATATATACTGTTTGATGAGATCAACAAGATTCTGAGAAGAGAAAGTAAATACTAAAACTAGATGTACACGTTCCATTCAACATTATTATAGACAGAAGTGTAATTTAAATGTAAACCGCTGTGAAGATAATATCACACTTATGACTGAGGGAGCTGTGGTAGGCAAATTCTAAAATGACTCCATGATCTCCACTCCCTAATGGTACGTCTTGTATCAGCCCCTCTCCCAGAGTCTGCATGGGAACTGTGATTTGCTTCTGGACAACAGAGTGTGGCTGTGGTGGTGAGATGGCATCCCTGTGATGATGTTTTGTTAGCCAACTCAAGAGACTATCCTGGTGGCCATGAAGAAGAGAATAGCCACATTGTGAACCACCTGACTATGGGGCCACGTGGCAAGGAATTCTGAGTGGCCTCTAGGACTTGAAGAGAGCCAGCAAAAAATGAAACATGGCCCTCAATGATGCAGCCATAATGAAATGAATGCTGGCAACCACTAGATGAGCTCAGAAGCAGGTCCTTCTTGGTCAAGCCGGATGAGAACAGAGCCCCACTGACACCTTAATAGCAGATCCTGAAACAGAGAACCCAATAAAACTGTGCGTGGATGCCCACTGCACATAAACCATAAGATAATTAATGTATATTGTTTTAAACTGCTAAATTTGTGGTGATTTGTTATGCAATCCCAGGTAACAAATACATTAACTTATGGTAAAGTTTTCTCCAGATCACCAGATAAGAGGGCCTTATGTTCTGCTTTGTTTCTATTCTAAATTTTTGTTTAATGTTTATTTATTTTTGAGAGAGACAGAGTGTGAGTGGGGGAGAGAAGGAGACGCAGAATCTGAAGCAGGCTCCAGGATCCAAGCTGTCAACACAGAGCCCAACGTGGGGTTCAAACCCACAAGCCATGAGATCATGACTTAGGCTCCAGTGGATGCTTAACTGACTGAGCCACCCAGGCCCCCCTGCTTTGTTTCTAGTCTAATAGCCAGCTCATTGCACTGTCATGTCAGTATTGCAGTAATGCTTTTGTTCATTCCAAATAAGTTCTGATAACTTGTTTCATTGTGACTTTTTTTTTTACAGATGTGATCTTAATAACTGTGAAGAGAGTTTGAAGTTTAATGGTAAATGTTGATATTTAAAAACTTATTATAAATAGCTACTTCAAAGTAGATGGAATAAGACAAGGCTCCCACTCAGAACTATTATGAAAACAAAGATAAAGTTTTAAAATTATCCATTTAAATGTATTAGGGAGCTACAAAAGCTTTGAGGACTAGATCTAAGAGCTAAGGTATAGGAGGGCAGAGAAACTCAGAATAGTCAGCTGATGATTTACAACTCCTGGTCTTCTGGGGCCATTTACTTATTCTGTGAACACATAAGAAGATGTCCACAGAGTAAAAAACTCTTAGGGGCACCTGGGTGGCTCAGTCAGTTGAGCATATGACTTCAGCTCAGGTCATGATCTCGCAGTTCATGGGTCCAAGCCCAGATCTGGGCTCTGTGCTGACATCCTGGAGCCTGGAGACTGCTTCAGATTCTGTGTCTCCCTCTCTCTCTGCCCCTGCCCCACTTGTGCTCCATCTCTCTGTCTCTCTCTTTCTCAAAAATGAATAAACATTAAAAAAGTAAACTCTTAGCACTACATCCCCAAATAAACTCTATACTGATGAACATCAAAACATGGAATGTAAAAGTAAATCTTTTAGAAGAAAATATAGGAGACTATATACATAGCCTTGGATTAGGCAAAAATTTATTAAGTAGATACAAAAACACAATAACCATAAAGAAAAATAATAAGACAGGTTATGTTCAAATTAAACACTTTTAGAAGTAGAAGGAGCCATTGAGATGCTGGGGATCTCCTGTAAATCAATAATCAATAGACAGTGAAACTTATAGAAAACAAATGGCAAAGACTTTAACAGACACTTGCTAAAAGAGGATATTCAATAAATCCTCAACTTCAGGTTATCAGGAAAATGCAAATTAAATCCAAAATGCTATGTCACCAAACTGGCTAAAATTAAAAAGAGAAACAAGAACAAAGGTGGAAGGCAAAATTCTCAGAGCATGATCCCAACATCCTGGTCTCTGTGTCTCTGCAATTCACACCTCTTGATTGATCAGTAGGTGGGGTCTGTTACTTGCTTATAACTAATAAAAGATGGCAAAAGTGAATGGATTGTTCAGATGTAATTAAGGTCTCCAATCAGTTTAAGTCAATAGAAAAAATGATTATGGATGGACCTGACGTAACCAGATAAGCCTTTTTTGAAAAAGGGTCTCAAAGAGTAGAAACTCTGTCTCTATTGTTGGCTTTGAAGAAGCAAATTGCGTAATTCTATAGCTGCAAAGACATGAAATTTACCCAGAAATGTAAGGGGCTTGGAAGAGGGCCCATCCCTAGTAAAGCCCCTAGATGAGAAAACACCATCCAACATCTTGATTTTGGCCTGTAAGTACAAGAGCAGAGAACACACATAAATCAGAGCCCAACTTCTGACCTGTAGAAACCATCAAGTAATAAATGTATGTTGTTTTAAAACACTAAATTTGTGCTATCATTTTGAAAAACTATTTGCAGTATCTAGTAATGCTGGATATACATACATGCTGACTCAGCAATTTAACTCCTAAGTATATATTAAACTCAAGTGTATGCATATTTTCACCACAACAATCTTCCTAAATGTACTGTTCACAAAGCCAAAACTGGAACCTACCACTTATCTCTAATCTACATAATGGATAAATAATGTGTTATAGTAACCCAAAGGAATGTTCTACAGCAATAAAAATAAAAGAACTACAATTCTATGCAACAACATGAATGAATCTTGCATACATAATGCAAAATGAAAGAAACCTGACACAGAAGATTACACACTGTTTGATTCCATTTATACAAAGCTCAAAAAGAGGAAAACCAGTCTTTGGTGTTATAAACCAGAATAGTGGTAACTCCTTATGGGTTAGGGACTGGAAGAGGCATAAATAGGGGCTCCTAAGATTCAGAAAATGTAAACTGTGCTTTATCTTAATGTGGATAATAGTTTATTTTAGGAAAATGTATCAATTTGTAAACTAATGATTTGTGCACATAACATATATATATATTATTTTTCAGTAAAGCCTTACTTTGAAATATTAGTGTAGTAGAATTCTTTACTTTTGTGTATCTCAGAGTTATAAACAGATATTGTTGAAATATCTCATGAGGAATCTACAGGGATTTATCAGTCCCTGTGATTTGATTTACATGTAATTTGGCAGGCACTAAAGAGAACATAAAGATAAATTTTAGGGTGATTGTCAAGATCTCTAAATATCCTATAGTTTAATAATGTATAAAATTTAAAACTTCAATAGGACATAATAGATCATCAAATTAAAAGGGAAGTAGAAATCTGGAAAAAAATATTTGCAATATATATGACAGATGAAAGGGTTTGTGCCTTCCTATGTGTGTGCATGTATGAGTATGTGTCTGTATAAATCCAAGTCATGTAAAAATTAGATGCTGGAGAGAGAAATAGAAAAATACCATAATCAAAAGAGAAAGTTACAAATATAAGTAAGCTCAAAACATCAATTCTAAAATAATATCATTTCTAATCTACCAACTGGAAAATATTTAAACGATCATTCACCAGTGTTAATCAGGTTTAAACAAACAGGTATGCTCCACTTATTCTACTGGTGATTTAAATTTTTTTTTTGTTAACTCTATTTTTATTTTTTTAATTAATTAATTTTTTTTTACACATAGTTTATTGTCAAGTTGGTTTCCATATAACACCCCGTGCTCATCCCCACAAGTGCCTCCCTCCATACCTATCTTCCCCCTCACCCCCCACACCCATCAGTCCTCAGTTTGTTCTCAGTATTCAAGAGTCTTTCATTGTTTGCCTCTCTCCCTCTCCCCCACTATTTCCTCCCTTCTCCCTCTTGGTCCTCCGTTAAGTTCCTCCTAATCCTCCTATACATGCCATGGAGAGAGCCTAAGTGTCCATCAATGGATCAAGAAAATGTGGTTTATCTATACAATGGAATACTACATGGCAATGAGAAAAAATGAAATCTGGCCATGTGTAGCAACATGGATGGACCTTGAGGGTGTTATGCTGAGCGAAATAAGTCAGGCAGAGAAGGACAAATACCCTATGTTTGTACTGGTGATGTAAATTGATTCAGCTTTTCTAAAGAAGCTTACTCATATACTAGTATGTCATTAACCTAACAATTCAAATTCTAGAAATTTAAAGCATATAATGAGACATATTTAAAGATGCATAATATAGATGCACATTACTAACACTGATACCTTAAAATACTAGAAAACATCATGGGACATATTATCTTTCTATCAGCTGTTACAAATTTTTCTTTGTAGACAGAGAGCTGCCTATGTTGAAAGATGCAAGTGAAATAAAAGAGTAGCATGGAGACATTTTATCAGGTCAATACCAAATCGATCCAGAAAAATTTATTAAAAATATTGGTTTTTTTAAGGTCCAAATCCAGAAAAAGTATACTCCATTCAAACAATGGAAGAAAGTTCAAAAGTTACTAGGATGAGTTATATGGAAAAGACATTCCCTGGAAATCTTTTGGAAAATAAAGAAGAGTGGAGTTAAGACAAAATAATACAATAAAATACTCTACTAATATCTTCAAGGACTTTGTCTATTCCAGTTATTTTGCTTCATTTAGTTAACTTAGTTTTAAATATTAACATTAATGGGGCGCCTGGGTGGCTTAGTCGGTTAAGCGTCCGACTTTCGCTTAGGTCATGATCTCGCGGTTCGTGGGTTCAAGCCCCGCGTCAGGCTCTTTGCTGACTGCCAGCTCAGAGCCTGGAGCCTGTTTCAGTCTGTGACTCCCTCTCTCTCTGACCCTGCCCTGCTCACGCTGTCTCTCTCTCTCTCTCCTAGAAATTAAAAAAAATAAATAAATATTAACATTAAGATATCGAAAATCTTTAACCTAAATTGCTACTCAGCAGCAAGAGGAAAGTCTGTGCAAGCCTCTCTCTACAGTCACATTTGCAAATACATTTCAAACTACTTTTACTATGAGGCAGTGAAGCTGACATATTAAAAAAAATTGAGTCAGCTCCCAGAATAGCTTTAAGAGAAATCTATGTAGAAGATTGTCTCTAGATATAAAGCTAGAAAGTTTTCTTCATTTTTCAGAAGTTATTTGGCATTGTTAATTAAAGTTTTCCAAGCTGAATATGAGTTGAATCTGTAAAGTAATTGGTTTGAAAAACACACTCCTCTTAGTGTTTCTTTGTAAATATGTATGTGAGAGTGATATGTAAGACATCGCTTAATGCTGAGGAATAATCATATTATAATCTCTTAAAGATTTTAACCAGTTACTCATCACGCCAGTTTATGAAGAAGTAACTTAAGACTACAGTTAAATAGAATTACTCAATCAGCCCTTGTCTTCAGTGTAGATGACACCCTCTGACTGACTGAGGAATAATTAAACACATTTCTAGAAGTCATAACAAATGTTTTCAAGGATGTGCTCTTACGAGGAACTTTTACACTCTATTTCTAGGGCCCCAATTTCTTTGTAAATGAAATATAATCACTTGCTTGACAAAGACGTTTTATTACCTCCTCCATGATTTTTTTTTTCACCAAGATCCTCCATGAAATATTTTTAAGCACTCTGCACTGTATGGCATAATGAAAAAGACATAGTCTATTTTAGGATGAAAAAATATGTTGAAGACAAACACGGTCAAGATGGAAAAAATAAATGGTCATTGACTCTTATGTCATTTTATAATGCTGCACAGAGACAAAGTAGAGATAGATAGTCATTAAATCTCATTAACAAATTAGAGATTATAAATCACACTGACCCAGAATTAGTTATCTCTTTTCCTATGTTTTAAAGATATAAATACTTGAACAGAATATGAGAGTGCTGAATTCATCAATGTGATAAATTTGGCTTTGAAAGCAAATATCCGCCTAGATTCTCAATATATATGTGTGTTGCATACAAAAAAGCAATAGAAGTGTGCAAAAGTAAATGAAGATGAGAGACACCTATTTGTACTATAGAGAGTTTATCCTGAAAAATATTTTGCTTACCGAGTGAAAAAACCAACATAAACACAACTTCATCCATTTTTCTTCCTTTTCTTTTTTATATCTCAAATAAGCTGATTTCCCAGGAAAGGTAATGTGCCAGTAAATGTCACCACAGTTGTACAGTGCCAGTGTATGGAATTAATTGAAGCTGCCGCTTTGGAAGGATGGCTGTTTTACTAGTCAGGCCATAGAGCTCTATTTTTCATTCTCTTCCATTTCACAAGAAAACAAAATGAATTGATTGTGGCTCAGTACATTCTACTTATGGCCTGCTTTATTATTAATGACAAGAACACAGTAAGTCATTTCCTGATTATATCAAAATTTAGAAAGAAAAGAATAAATTGAGTTAACATGATTTTTCAAGTATTGTAATGTTCTTGGCCATTTGAACCACATCTTGATTTTAAGATGTGTTTTAAGTTTCCCTCCTTAGTTAAGAAAAGAAAAAGAGGAAGAAGGGGAAGAAAAAAGAAAAACTTGGGGTTCATTAAATCTTCTCTTCATTGAACTACACAATTTAATACTGTAAAACTAAGACTCTTTTTTGAAACATACTTCAAATATTGAAGACCCTTTCTGTTTGTTAAAGATTTAGAACTCTTGAGACATATTCATTAAGCATAGCTTTTGACCTTGAAAACATATATAGCTATTTCTTCAATTAGACATCAAAATGTATTGCAGTCATGCTTTACTAAGTATAAGCTGTGTTTTGGGTGCAGGGCCGTGTTCCATCATTAATCAACCACAAAACATTTTTAAACATCATTGTTTCAATGTCTGTAGAAAGCACCATGAGAAAATATAAAGACTGTTAAAATATTCAAGAGTTCTGAAGTTTCAGAAACTAGAAAGAAAAGAGATAGCGGATGCATGAGCTGTAAAAAGGAAAACTGATTCTATCTTATGCCATTTTATAATTATGCACAGAGACAAAGGAAAGATAGATGAATAGTAATTAAATGTTTTTAAACAAATTTTTATCTTTGGAAAAAAACTTGTACACAAAAACAATATTCTAGTTGTGGGGGGAGTGTTTATTGCTTATTGGCATTATAAATTCACTTTCATGTTTTGACTTTTCAAAGATTTTTTCAAATTTTTATTTAAATTCTAGTTATTTAATAAACAATGCAATATTGGTTTCAAGAGTAGAAGATTCATCACTTACATATAATGCCCAGTGTTCATCATAAGTGCCCTCCTTAATACCCATCACTCATCAAAATCATCTCTGGCCCATCTCCCTCCATCTAACCTCAGTTTGCTCTTTATCTTTCAGAGTCTCTTATGGATTTTTTCTTTCTCTCTCAAAGACTTTTAAATGTATATTGCATATGGATATTTATATTGGAATCTATCTTTAATTATAAATATGTTCAGATAGCATTACACAGAGATTTGTACAGGGGAACATGTTTTAAATGTCTCTCTGTACATCTTTTCTGTCCCTCTTGTCTATTTTTTAGGTATTCAGGACACTTTTTCACTTTATTAATGTTTAAAATACTAAGTTACACTGAATCTATGAGACTAAGAGAGTGCCCATGTGTATACAGATCTTTTGCAAGAATTGAACTTAGTAGGAGTTCTAGCCTAGATTTGACAGATTTGACCTTGAGTTAAGAAGGAATGCTACAAATGCTTTCTAATATCTGAAAGATTTTCCCATGGAAAGCATGAATAGGTATAAGCTAAAGAGAGAGGCAGGGTTTTATACAACAAAATAATGGCTCTCTTACAAAATAAGTTTTTCAATAATGATACAGACTATTTTTAAAGCTTCTCATTACTAAATTTATAAAGCAAAGGCTGATTTGAAATGTTTTAATAAAAGACAGTAACCTCAGAGGGAGTCTTAGGAAAAGGAAAAAGAGAGTGGAATGTCTCTTCTGTCAGATTTTATTATTCCAATTTTAACAGGTTTATGGGAAAGACTCTTGAGTAGAATTTGGAATAAATAAAACAGTCAAGAAATGATATCTGTTCTGTAAGTGTTCATGACAATTAAACAAATGATCAAAGGCAAGAGGAAAAGTAAAGTCACAGAATAAACATCCAACTATCTTTTGAAGAGACAGGGAAGAAAAACAAATCTGCTATTAAGAGTTTAAGAAGTGGCCAGCAAAAGGTATGCATGCAGCAGACTCAAAACATAAATGTACTTAAAAAAAAAAAAAGGGGACAAATTCCTTGCCCTCAAAGAAATGACCATGACTCTGAACAGACACAGAATGACCAGCAGCGTCACTATGGTTGAAACAAACATGTGTCAGCTCAGAGGCTACATGTACTAAGACTCTTTCTGCAGAGAGCACAATGGTCAACAGTCAGTTTACTGACCTACCAATACATCCTATCAATATATCAGAAAGAAAATATAATAATCAAAATTTTGATTATTATAATCAAACTATAATAATCAAAACTGTGCAATCAGTTACTGAATCTATAGTTGTTAGGAATTATTCAGTTGTGTTAACTGTACCTTGAGTAGGGAGACAGTAACATCCTTTTTGGGTCTAGTGTTCAATATATTCTCTTCCACTTTTAGGAGTAAAACATTAACCCTTTACAGAGCCTTCCAAATGCAATCATGTGGCTCTGGGCACAGCATGTGTTGTGTGTTTGTTTGTTTGTTTTTAATATTTCATCTATCTAATTTCAACCCCTTGAAAGGATTTTTGAAAAACACTTACCAATGACCTCAGGACTTAAGGAAGAATTGAAAGCCTTATGTCTGCTGCATTTCACACCTGCATTACTACATTTGTTAGGGCCTAACTATAGTATTTATAACTACAAAACAAGAAAGCTATATCTATACTATGAGGAATTTAGCAATATAAATTTCAAGTCCACTAAAATATTTCTCATTAAAAAGTACAGTTACCATGACCAGCAGTTCCAAACTCTTAATGTCAATATTTATTAACAAAGCAAGTTACCCTACAATGACATAGAAAATAAAAGAATATTATACTGACTATTCTCCACCCTGCATAACTGCATCAAGAATGGAAGCAAAAGTCTTTATCTGCTCAAATCTTTATGGAAGCACTTAAGGGTGAAATGATATGATGTCCAGATTTTGCTTGAGGATACTTGAGGATCAAAACCAAAGATGAAGTACAGGGAGATCAATGAAACAAAAGTGATTCATGTCAATGATTGTTGAAGCTGGGTTACAACAACACAGGAATTCTTTATACTATTCTCTCTATTCTCCCTATAATTTGAAGTTTGAATTCCTCCATAATAAATGCTGAATAAAAACAAACAAAAATGTTAATGTTAATCTGCCTATTTATTGTTCAATTCATTCACTGGAACTGTGAGAACAACTTCAATTCATATAAAAGTAAAAATAGAAGCTTAGGAAAACTTTCAGACTGACTACAGCAAAGAAATATTCTGCTGCTGCTTGTAGGTTCATTTTCCACCTCAAAGATTAGGTACCAGTGGAAATAGAAAACCAAATGGAGGGAAAACTGAGATGAAAGATGACTACATGAAGGAAGTGGGATCTTCAAAGTGGGAAGGGAAAGAAGAACCTAACCCCTAAGGTGCCCTTGAAAGTTCAAGCTCTCTTAACCCAAACTCTGTCCTGATGAAAGAAATGGCACTTGATATATTTGTGTAGCTGGTATCACAAAAAAAAAGATACCTATCTTTAGCCTCCAAGCAAGGTGCAATAAGTAAATCAATGGAAGTCACATTCAGTCCAGTATTTATGCTCAAATGGTATCAATACTGTGCACAGGGAGCTTTGCACAATCAGACTGTTTTCTGTTTCTTTCAGATATCTGAAAATAAATTTGCTTTGAGAAAACTTTGATGCTTAACTCTCCAATGTTTTCAGCATTATTGAGATATAATTGACAAATAAAATTGCAATATATTTAAAAGGTACAACAGGAACATTTGATATAACTGTACATTATGAAGGAATTCCCATTAAGTTAATGAACACATCCATCACTTACATATGTACTTTCTTTCTATTTCTGTGTAAATTCTACTCTCTTAGCAAATTTCAATTCTATAATACAGCATGATCAACTATAGTCACCATTCAACTCTCCAAATTTTAATGCAATGTGAAAAAGACACATTTTAAAAGACATTAGAAATCCAAGTGAGAAGTAAATCTTGGATTTCTCATTACATCCATTCTAAATAAGGGAAGTACCAAGTATATACAGTCCTCTATTTGTGATACAATTTCTCAACTTTATGATGAAGCAAAAGCAATACACATTCAGTAGAAATTGTACTTTGAATTTTTAATTTTAACCTTTTCCCAGGTTAGTGACATGTGGTGTAATAGTCCCTAGTGATGCTCGGTGGCCACAGCTTCCAGTCGGCCCCCAATTACAAGGGAAAACAAGGAATACATACATTTCAACAACCATTCTGTCCCTATACAACCATTCTGTTTTTCACTTTGAGTACAGTGTTCCATAAATTACATGAGATAGTCAACATCTTATCATAAAATAGGCTTTGTGTTACATGATTTTGCTCAACTGTAGGCAAATGTAATTGCTTGAACACATTTAAGGTAGGCTAGGCTAAGCGATAATATTTGGTAGTTTAGGTGCATTAAGTGCATTTTTGTCCTACAATGGGTTTATCAGGACATAGTCACATCATAAGCTGAGGAAGATCTGCATTTTAAATTCTATTATTAGAATAATTAAAGAAATTGCACATGTCATGGTGTGAGAGCTTAAGAATTCCAGGTAACACTTCATCTTTAGTCTGACTTTTAGATAGAGCCATCTCTAGGCTGACACTTTGCCACATTATAATGTACTCATTCATCTTCATTTACTAATGTAGTTAAAATATGTATTATGTTAAGTACATACATTATAAGTCCATATACTTAGAAACAAGAGTAAAAAATTAAAACTTCACTAGAAATCCAGAACTTGAATAATAAGTAACATAGTAAATTCATATTTTTCAGATTAGTTTAATTTCTTGATTTATATCAGATGATTTGTCCATTGAGGATATTTTGAAGAAAGAAATCTAGATCAGAGAAAACCAAATTTTTGCCTTTAGGTACTTTGTGCTATACCATGTAATAACAATAACTAACATTTTAAAGGGCTTTCTCTGCATGAGAATTATTAAATACTTTATGCAGATCATCATGCAACCATCATAACAATTCTGGGAGTAGATGCTATTCAGAATAGATATTTACAGGGGCACCTGCATGGCTCAGTCTGTTAAGCATCTGACTTTGGCTCAGGTCAGTCATTAAACTGTGAAGTTAGAATTATCATATTGTATAACTTTTGAGACACCATTCGATTGTACCCATCAGGTGTCAGTACAACACTTATAAACTTAAAGCTGTAGAACTGGACATACTTGTTTCTCTGGGCTGATGTACAACTTAGCCAATCAATTCCTCATGATGGGAAAATTTATGTCTCCCTCTCTTGGCCCTTCAGGAGAAAAAGGCACTCGTTGAGAAATTAACTAGCTGTAAAGGTAGTGACAGTCTATAACTGATGAATGTAGAAAAGGATCATTAGATTTAAGGATACCATTTAAAACGAATTTGGCAGAAAAATTACACTGGGGACTAACACGCTACTGTTAAAAGTATTAACTAGATCAGTTAAAAATATGGTTCCTAATAGAGTAGGCACTTAGGTGGTGCTTGGGCAAGAAGGAATATTGACCCTGAAGTTCAAATGGGGAGAATCTCAGTAGATTGCTCAAATAATTCTAGAGCCAAAGACTTGTTTACTGGTGACTTTGATTACAGAAACTTTATTGTGCCCAACATGACCATTTATGACTATATAAATAATCTACAGTGAATTTCAGGAGCACTATAGCATATCCATTTAAGAAATATTAATTCTTTTATACAAGAATTGATTTTATAGAAGTAATTACTTAAAGACAGATACACTGATGAATATCAGGATTTAAATTCATTAATACATTTTTAGTTATGAAATAGTTACAGTTCTTTAGGTCATTAGGCTAGTACTGACAACATCTAAAAAGAGTAGTGTGTTGAGATGTGAACACATCTTCAATATAAATGATTGACCTTCCAGGTCAACTACCTTGAAGCATATGTCTGTTTGAGTCTTTTAAGAAGCAGATGCCAAGATGGAATTAAACGTTGAAGAGTTTATCAGCAGATGCAACTACTATAATAAGGAAAAGATGGGATAAAATAGGGAGAGAGGGAAAGGATAGGACCTGAGGTCCCTGGGTAGGGAAAAATGCATATTTTGGAACAATGCTGGGAGAGTCTGACTATAGCAAACCCCCTTGGGCATAAGGTTCCTCTTAAGAATTAACAGACCTACTTGCCCTCAGGTTTTCCTCAGGTGACAAAAGACCTGACTAAAAATTAGTAGACCATAAAAAGTATGATCCACAAGGAATGGTATGGCCATAGACCACCCTTCATACAATGGAGACGAGTCAATCAGGAGTGGACAACCCAGCACCAGAGTTATCCAGCCAGTAAGGGTAAAACTTGTGAAGGAACAAAGGGGAAGGACAAAGGGTCTTCTAAAACAAAGACCCTTGTATATAGTCCGCAGGCATGCACTTTTGGATGTCCCCTCTCTGTAGAGAGCTTTCCTACTATTCTTACTTTCTAATCTTATACTCTAATAAACTTTTGCCTGCTGCTCATTTTATTTTGTGTCCACTTCTTCATATTTCAAAGTGGCAAGACAATGAACCCTGGGTTTTGAGGTAAAAATTCCTGCAACACCACCAAGGATAAAGAGGAAGAGGTAGAGGATAGGGAAAGCCTTCAGACCACAAGTGCAAGTTTCATACCAGTGAGAGGAGAGGGTGGAAAGAAGGAGAATTAGTTAGGAAGAGTCTCAGAGCAGTTATAAGGATGTTTCCACCTAGCCAATGGGGAGCTAAAGTCATGACTTAGAAAGGTACCTCTACTGGAATGGACCTGCACTAATGCCCCCAGAGTGCTCACTTATGGATTGAGAGCACTTAGAGAAAGTGTGGCCTTTAGCATGAACGAAGTAGTGAATACAGAGGGGGCAGCAGCTGAAACTGTCAGCCAACCACAATCTGAGCAGCACATTCCCATGCTCATTTCTTTTTTTTTTTTTAATTTTTTTTGTTACATTTATTTATTTTGGATAGACAAAGTGAAACAGAACACGAGCGGGGAAAGGGCAGAGAGAGGAGACAGAGTCTGAAGCAGGTTCCAGGCTTGAGCAAGCTTTCAGCACAGAGCCCGATGCTGGGATTGAGCCCAAGAACTGTGAGAGCATGACCTGAGCCGAAGTCAGACACTTAACCAACTGAGCCACCCAGGGGCCCCTCCCATGGCCATTTCTAAAACAATGTATATATTTTTATATAATTATTAAAGCCAATTCTGTTTACAGTACTCAAGTTGTCATGACACTTTTTCTCTCATGTTCATGGTTGTGACTAACTTTCAATGCTCTGCCAGAGAATGTCAGAGGTGGTTGATAGCAGAGATGAGGCAGCAAATCTAGCCACTGACATTTTCATGGAGAAAGCTGCCATCTCCTCTCTCCATGCTTGGGCAGGATTTTCTAGGCATAAACTCAGATTCTTTTCTCCCCTTCTCTCTATTCCTTCCATGTCACTCTTCCACAGAAATAAAAATATAGTAAGCCTATACCAAAACAACAACAACAATAACAAACCAGAAAACAGAAAACAAAAAGCAGAGGAAAAGAAAAGAAAAAACAACCTTTGTTTTAATCTATTTGAAGCCTGCTTTAATTTAACTGTCAAAGAAGAGAGATGGGATTTATTGCACCATTTCAGAAATGTTGTATTAGGTGGTAAAAATCAGCTGAGGGTTTGGATTTAAATAAGCTTAGGTCTGATGCCAGCTCAGCTGCTTTCAAACTATGTGACACTAGACATGCTCCTTATTATCTTTCCTCTAAGATGGGTACAAAAAATACCTTATAGATGTGTTAAGAGTATAAGAAATAATTTATTTAAATGACCATGGCACAGAGTAAGTGCTCAATAAACGTCCTCACTGTTAAAAGATTATTAATCTTTCTGAAAAATAATCTCAAGATTCTGGGAGATATTAAACAGTAAGACCCTTTATAGACATTGAACCTTCCTAACAATGTTCTCCAAAACATAAAAAAAGGTCAGTCTGTATTCTTAGACCATGTTAATTCTGTTGAGCATATGCATTAACTTAAAAGTAGAAACAATAACAAAAATATTTAAGCACAAACTGCCAGTCCTAAAATTCAGATTTGAGATTTACAGACAATTGAAATATAACCAATCCTCATTCCCCATTTAAAAAAAAAATAAAACAATCGTGAGCAAATTACATGTAAAATAGCTGTGTGGCTCATTGGGCAATCATTCTATCTTCCTTTAAACAGTGGCCCCCACATCACAGTGTTAGGGCTCACAAATCGCTCTGAAACTAGAATCGCATCCTAATGTAACAGAGTTCTTGAAAAATGACTCTCAGTTTGGAAATTATGTTGAAATACAAATTGATGTCATAGATTTAATGTATACTTATTATTTTTATCTAATCTTAAGTGATGATATAACCAGAGATAACCAAATGACAGAATACATAAGAACTTCATTCAGCTTGAGAGAGAATGGTTATCACATGCTAAGCTCAAAAGAACAATTAAAATAAGTTACTCATGCTACATGAATTATATTTAATACTGTGTTCAACTTGAGAATTATAAAATAGCACAAATCCTAAATATAAAAACTCACCCTACTTATGCTTCTTAGCACCCAAGTCACATCTAAGTGTGAAAATGTGTTCTGGGAAGATCAAATTTCCCATCTAGTTGTCTAAAGGATATTAACCCTCCATTATTTATTAGGTCTATTATAAAAGAAATTCCTGCATGGTCCCAAAAAAGAAAAAAAAGTGTCATGGTTCCCAGAGAGACAAAATAAAAAAGCAAGGATTATCCTTGAAAGCAAAGAAGAGAATAGATTTTTTGTCTTTTTTTTTTTTTAACCAAGTTGTCAGAGGAGTTGCCATGGGCACCGGGAGGGGCCTAGGTTTAAATGTCAGATTTCTCTGCAACTACTGTCTTTTTATCATTCTTTCTTTGTTATTCTGTTTTCTCCTCCATGTTTTTCCCCCTGAATTTAACTAAGCATCTTTTTTTCTCTACCATTCTTGAAGTACCCAGTTTTCCCCAATAGCCAAAAAGAAAACAACCCTTTTTTTTTTCATTTAAGTAAATCATTGCTTTCTATGTTCTCTCATTGTTTCACTGCACCTATACTTATATAACATCTATGGGAAAGAAGCAAAAGTATTTATATCCTATAGAGGCATCCAAATAGAATAGAATAGTGTTAGTCATTATAAGTAACATAGAATTTAGCCAAATCAAAGCACTTGGTCATTATGCAGGATGTTACTATACGATGTATAGTGCCTGACATTATTTACATCATAGAGGGTGTATGTGTGTTCATGTGTGTAAAATAATACCCATGAAGAGACAAATGAGAAAGCTAAATATCTTATCCTTGAGAATTATAAAATAGCACAAATCCTAAATATAAAACTCACCCTACTTTTGATTGATATGGACTAGCCACTGTATTTGAACATCTAAGTTTAAGAGTTTAAATCCAAGTTTTAAAATCCTGGAAAAAAATCAAGTTGCCTGATCTCACAAGAGGCAAATGGACTTGACTACATTTCATTTTTAAGGAAGGTAGATTGGCAAGTAGATTTTGCTCCTAGGCTCTCATTGTCTAGAAAGCAAAACCAAGCCAAAGTATCTGCTCTGGGATTTTCCTTCTCCCTTGTCCTCCTCCAAGCTGCATTCCCTCCTCCCCTTTGAAAAGTTGGGCATTCAAGTTTTGCATACTTTTTGCTAGTGTTAACATGCAAATGAACATTACTGAACACTGAAGCAGCTTCAAGAATAGGGAAGGCAGGCCAGTAGAGGGATTTATATCTCTGTTGATGCAATTGTGTCAGGGGCTCTCTTTTGGGCCCCCAGCATGAGGGCCATCATTTGCATAAGTGAAGGCCGGCTTTCCATTGGAAGGAAAGGAGAATGCTACATTTCTTTCAACTGAATGCTTGTGGGCTAATCACTACAGAAAAAAAAAATGTATTATGCTAGTGGATTTGAATAACCCTTCAGGAGAGGAGCAGTACAGAATTACTTAGTAATCCATTTAACTTCCCTTAGACTGGCAATATGGCCCCTATACTTCCTACTTAAAAAGGTGAATGTCCTCAAATTGAAAAACTTTTAGATTTAATTGCTGAAGTACCAGTTTGACTGGTAAATTGTGGAAATCAGATGGTCCCACAGCTTTCAGAAAAATGCTATATATGTAAGTCTTTAGTAAAACTAGCAATATAATTATAACATGTCATATAACAGTAACTAAGATACTACCGTCCTAAAAGGAATAAACTGTTATTGAACTGTGTATCAGGAAAGTCTTTACAAAGTGCATGACAATAATGCTGTTTTAGTTTTTCCAGACAGAAATGAAAATGGAAGCCATCCAACAGAGAGAAAGGTAAGAAGAACAAGGAGAAGAAGCCATTTTCGTTTCTTTCTTGCCAGAAGGGTGACCTGGCAGAGTTTTCCTCTATTTTTATCTTTGGTTTTTTTGTCTTGTTTTAGTAGAGAAGACTACTTAAGACATAAATAATTCAAAACTTTGGTCAAGTGTGTATTGAGGGTCATACTATAAGCTCAACATTGTCAGTAAAAGAGAAAAATAAGACGGAGAAACACGGCAAGTATAAAAACATGAAAGTAGAAAAATATAGAAATAAATGTACAACTGTGCTGTATAGATCATCAAAGCTGCAGGACTTTCCAGAAAGGAGAATGTTTATAAAAGTTTAACTGGTTAAGTGACTTCAGGGAAGTAATAGGATAATGTGCAGTTCCTGATGTGTTGTCCTTTTGGCAACAAATAGGCATACATGGCTCTTTACATTTAAATTGAAATATAAGTAACATTAAATATAAGTAAAGCTAAAATGTAAATGTAGCTTCCTCACCACATTTCAAGTGCTCAATAGCCACATGTAGTTGTTGGGGAGGTAGAGATTTTCCCCTGCACAATGTTCTTCTAGCTGGACTAATAGTTCAGTTTACACAACAGATGAACAGGAGAAAATCAAATTTAGTTTTGTACTTACAGGGAACCCATGCATGCAGACATAAAATTCTGAAGGTAATCAGGTAACATGAGGCTTGTATTACATCCTGAGCTAAAGAGAGGGTTGGGGTTCTAGGGATACAAAGGAGAAGAGTATTATGAGGGTGAGAGATGTTTAGAAAACAGAGGTAGCCCTATTACGCAAACACATTTCTTAAGTAAAAGGAGATCTCTATTACTAGTTCTTTAGGCAGTTGAGGAAGAGGTAAAAAGCTTTCCTGAACCTACTGTATTTTGATTGCTTTAACTCAAAATAATCTTCATGTCAAAGTGGTTCATTTTAGGGCAGCTGACCCTTGACCCCTACATTGCTATGCAGATACAGAATATGTCCATCGTCCATCACCACAGAAAGTTCTTTTGGACAGTGGAATCCTAAAGAATGAGTATAATTTATTGTCCTGAAAAGATCATTTTAGCACATTCTAGCAAGGGAACTATGAGTGAACACAGAAAAGTGGAAAGAAATCTGACATGACATTCATGGTCAAAGGAAAAGACTAGATTGACAAGACTAGAAATTTTTATACTGCAAAGCATAGGGAAACAACATAAGGAAGGCCTAGCCCGAAAGACCTTAGAAACTTGGACAAACAAGGAAACAACTTGACAAAAACTGTATTTAGGGATGATTATTCTGACAGCAGTGTGATTGGATCAAGGAGGGAAGAATCTGAAGATAAGGAAATTTCTGCTGAGACTTACACAATACTCCTCCTGTGCAAAGATGACAGCTCACATCAGAGGAGTGAGGGTGAGAAAGACTGCCTATTAACAAAAAAATCTTAAGGAAAATAATTTTTAGAAATTGAGTGTGGAAAATAGAAAACAAAGGAGAGGTAATAATTACTTCAAGTTTGTTAACCTGAGCGTCTGAGAGAACTGCACTCCTCCAAACTAGAAATAGGAATTTGATAGTTATTCTCAATCATTCACTCCTTCTTCTGTATCTTCCCTTGTTAAAAAGAAAACCACAGGCCCAAAATGGTATCACTTGGACCAAGTACCCAAATTGAGGCTTAATACCTAATGTAATTGCAGTTTCAACCTTCCCAGAAATGTAGTCTTAACCAATCAGTCAGAGATTTTCTGATCACTACCAATGAGTCTGCCACATGGACTCCATCAAAAGAAGATGAGGTAACCTGCATGATAAGTCACCCTCTGCTTCCCCCTAAAGTAAAGGAACCTTGCTCAAAATAATCATTTGCTTTTGCTAATAACTGTCTTGACCCACTCTCCTTATAAAAACCTCCATTTTGTAATTCACCTCAGATCTCCCCTCTATTTGGTAGATGGGAGACTGGTTGATTCATGAATCATTTAATAAAGCCAATTAGATCGTCAAATCTATTCAACTGAATTTTTTTTGACACCTCACATTTCACTTTTACACTCCCCCAAAAAAATGGTTTCATACCTTCTCCATTTGTGTCAATATTCCTCTGCCTCTCTGCCTTCCTCACCATCAACTAATGATCTTGTCCTTTGCTTCCTTGGGAAAATAGAAGCCATCATACGAGAACTCCTCCTTCCTTCTGCATGCAGCCATCTGCTTTCTTCCCTAGCTACACTTTCTCCCTTTCTCTTCTCTGTAGAGAAGGTGACCCCCACCCCAAGCAATCACCAGCCCCTGAAATTGTGCTTTGGAGTGCTCCTCCTACTGTCTCAGAGATCTCTATATAAAATTACCTCTAGTCTCTGTTTTATTATTGATTTCTTCCACCAGTTTCTCTCCCATAGCACACAGACAACGTATTGGGTTATGAAATTTGCCAGTCCCTCCACTCCCCATTGTCCACCAGCCATGTATTAGATGAGATTGACGTCCACTTTCAGCTTCAAGTTATAAGCAATCCTAGTAATGTTATTCCCCTATACACAGTCACCCAGACTCTAGCCAGTTAGTTCATCAAATTCCTCTGGGCATTGATTGATTTTATATTGGTCCAATCAGAGTGAATGTCAGGACTTGTGCTTTCCTCTCACTCTGGTCTACATTTTGTAAATATATGAACACCATAACAACTGTTATTATTTGACTTTTTAAATTAATACTAAAGTTGGACACAAAGAAAAATGTAGAGAACTGCAGAACTTAGCTGCAGAAAAATGCAGTTGGAGCCCCCAATTCTAGGAGCTTTTCTCAGTTACATGAACATTTTTTACTGCTTAAGCCAATTTCAATTGGAATTTCTACAACTTGCAACCAAAAGCAAGATAACTGATACCTAAAGTATCTCCACTCCAAAGGCATCCTTCCTGACCCCTTTGCCCTGCTATAGCTACCATAACATTTCTCTGCTCCCTATCACAACAAAACTACTTAAAATATTGATCTATAGGGGTGCCTGGGTGGTTTAGTTCGTTAAGCATACAACTCTTGATCTCAGTTCAGGTCATGATATTACGATTTGTAAGATTGAGCCCCACGTCAATACACATTGACACTTGTAAAAAACCCTTCTTTCTCTTGTCTTCAGTGAAACTATATTCTTGATTTCCTCGAGGCTCACACTATCAGAGATGCAAGAAAAAGAAATCCCTCTAGCATGTAAAAGATAAAGAAATGTAATGCAGGGAATTAGATGCTGTCCAAATGATTGTAGAAGATGGAGGAGCAGACTCTATGAGTCCTGAGAGGACTTCTAAAATAATACTTTCTAGGTATCAAAATCAAAACTTGGGATAATCAGAAAGCCATCCTGGAATTTCTTATCTCTAGGAATATATGCTTTCGTTGTATCCATAAATCTCACCATCACTCTCTCAGTTCTTGAGCCAAAAGCTCAGGAATCAACCTTGAGTTGTCTCTTTTCCTTCACTGTCTATAGCCAACTGATTGGCAAATCAGTCAAGTCTAACCCCTAGATAAATCCTGAATCTATCACTTTCTCTTATCTCTGCCACCACCTTTCTAGCACAAGCCTTCATTTCACATAGACTATGGGAAGAGCCTTTTAATTGCCCATCCTGGATCAGCCATTTCCCTTATTCTCCACATAATATCCAGAAGGATCATTGTATAATCAAAATTAGACCATGAAGTTCTCTTGCTCAACATCCTAGAGTAGATTTCAATTGTACCTGAAATAAAATCTCACAATTTCTCATATTCTTTTTTTAAATTTTTAAATGTTTTATTTCTTTCTGAGAGAGAGAGAGAGAGACAGCGTGAGCAGGGGCAGGTCAGAGAGAGCCGGGGAGGGGGGTCAGAGAGAGAAGGAGACACAGAATCTGAAGCAGGCTCCAGGCTGCTGTGCTCCAGCACAGAGCCCGACGCAGGGCTCAAACCCATGAACCGTGAGATCATGACCTGAGCCAAAGTCGGACTCTTAACCGACTGAGCCACCCAGGCGCCCCAGAATGTCTCATATTCCATGTGAACTAGTTTCTGCTCACCTTCTCAGAGCTTTCCCTTTGTGTATGGCCCTGCACCCACGCTAGTCTCTTCTTGTTCTTGGGACACTCCAACTTTATCCCACGTCAGGGCACTCGCTTTCCTTCTGCTCAGAAGATTCTTCTCTCAAATATTCACAGGATTGTCTCCTGTTCATTCAGGTATCAACAATTTCAGAGAATAGTTGTCTCTGATTTTCAAATCTAACATAGCCTGTCCTACTCATTCTCTATTCCCCATCTTTATTGTGTTCATAGCACCCTCCCCATTTTAAAATCTTCCATCTTATTGTATATTAATTCCAAAAAAGCAATGACTTGTCAGGCATCTCCTCCAATGTATGGCTAGCATATAATCTTAAAATGTAGAAGGTACTCCATTAGTGTCTGTTGTAAGCTTGATTGGATTCTTGGCAGTCAAAAACCAAGTAAGTGCTTAGAATCCCACGTATATATTTATATTGGATAACACTACCTGTTAGGTAGCATAGTATAGTGACAAAACTTCTTATTCCTTTGCAGGCATGGGACTCTCTTCTGGGACAGGCATGGGGAAGAGCCATAACCTAGAAGGACAAATTAGGTTAGGAAAAGCTACCATTCAGCACTAACAACTAAGAAGAAGTGAAACAGTTTCCTTCCACATTTGAGAAAAACATCAGCAAATATTATACTAATTTCCAAATGAATGTCACTGAAGATAGAAGATTATTTTACCTGTAAACCAACTCCACGATGTAACACAGACCTACATGACATAAACCAGAGCCTTTCTAATATTGTGGAAATATTCTGGTCATGAATTAGGCTCTCAAATTGACATTTAAACTATTTTAGCTACTGAAAGGTACCCTTTATACAGCAAGAGAATGAAAATTATCCTGATTCTTGCAAGAGTTTATATAAATTTGAAAAGGTATATTGTTTAGAAGAACAGGGAACCAAATGGCTCAAATGGCTTTGCAAATAGTTCTAAATGTGGAGATTCATTCATTCATTCATTCATTCATTCATTCATTTATAGTGCAAGTTGGGGAGAGGGGCAGAGGGGGAGAGAGAGAGAGAGAGAGAGAGAGAGAGAGAATCTTAAGCAGGGTCCACACTCAGCACAGAGCCCAACGTGGCGGCTCAGTTCTGTGACCCTGAGCTGAAATCAAGAGTCAGATGCTTAACTGACTAAGCCACTCAGATGCCCTGTGGGATATTTTTGAAAGAAAAGAGACCATGTCAAGTTTTAAAGAAGGATACCTCTTGGAAAGACTGATGAATTGATGGTATTTCAGAAAGACTCCAAGTTTAAGTGAAGTGACTGGAAAAAGGAGAATACTTCCAGGAAGCTCACAATATTTAGGAACACTAATATTTCCTGATGAGAGGAAACTTGGGCCTCTCTGGAATACATCAACCAACAATCAGTCCTGGATTGATTCTGCATCAGAGGAAATATTCACTCAGGTTAGCAGGCAGACAGCAAAATGCTTTCATTCACAGGGTCCAGATTTAAAAAAGAATAATATTTTTAATACTTAATATGTGTGTGTGGTTTGGTATTTTTATACACAAATCCATGGTACTAATGTACTTGTATTCAGTAATAGAAGTTTTACCTAATTATTTCTATTCATAACATAATGATTATCATGATCCTTAAAATGATTATGGCAAGTTGTGTATTTTTTTACTCTTCTCAAAACTAAATATAACTGACATATTTTATTCTGAACTACCAAGCCTTCTTAGTTTACAAAAAGATTTATACTATTAAATATTAATTACCTTCCCCCCATTCTTCCTCCTTTACATATCTCTGTTCCTCTTTTTTTTCTTTTTAATTGAAATATATTTGACATATAATACTGTGAAATTTTAAGATATATGACATTGTGATACATTTATATATTAGAATATGTTTGCCTCTGAAGCTCTATATTTATCCCATTTTTTCCTGTTTTTCATTCTTTTCTGATTTAAAGTTTCTTTTTTTCCAAGACTAAGTTCTGTTTCTCCTAGGTTCTAAATATCTTCTCATATTTTTTTGAACCTCTTCAATTATCTCTTACTTTTCTTGTATACCCTGTGTTTTCTTGGATAAACCTGTGTTTTCAAAAGGCCCAGAAGATACTTAAGAGAACTTAATATAATCCTTAATATAATCCATAATCCTACTTAGATTCTTGAAATCATTTCTAAGCCTCAGATCCATGGTTTCAGTGCCTGCTGACTCTCTTCCACTTTCACCTCAAAACCAAGTGCTCTTTCACCAATGTGATACCTTTTAAAAGCAGTGTCTTCATAGGAAGATAAGAGTTATCTCTAAGTATCTGGAGAACTATAGAGGAGAAATTAGGCACTATTTGAAGAACACCTGTTCAAATAAATAGAAGTCTCAGAGAGGAAGAGTTTTATTCACTATACATAAAAACCCTTTAAAAGTTATATCAATTTAAGAATAGAATGTTTTACAAGAAATTTTAGACTAATCTGTATGCATTAGAAGTTTAGTATATCTGTATTTCTTCTAGTAAACTTTTAGAATTCATGACTTATAATACCAATAATTTTTAAGAAAACTGGGATGTTGTAGTACCAATAAGATGGATTAAATGGTAATACCTTTGATTTTCATGTCATATATAAGATAAAATTATGCTTCAGGTGAATTCATATTGGCATTCTCTCTTACTTTGCTTTAAGGAAGCAACAGTTCTTAAACAGCACACAAAAGAGCATCAGTCATAAAGAAAAGAATGACAAATTGAGTGTCATTAAATTTAAGAACATTTTTAAATAGAAATCTTTGTTCATCAAAAATACCATTAAGGGAAGCCTGGGTGGTCTAGTCATTTAAACATCTGACTTTTGATTTGGCTCAAGTCATGATCTCAGCTCAGTCACAAGTTCCCCGCTAGGCATGGAGCCTGCTTCAGATCCTCTCTCCCCCTCTCTCTGATCCTCTCTCACTCATGCATGCTCTCTCTGGCATTCTCTCTCTATCTAAAAATAAGTAAACATTAAAACAAGAATGAAAAAGCAAACTACACATTGAAAGAGGATATTGATAAAATATAACTCTGACAAAGTATTCATATTCTTAATATACTGGTTAAAATGAAAAGGCAAGCTTTTCTGTTTCTTAGATCTTACTTCTCATCCAATCCATAGGGCATAGCCTTTAGATGCTCAATGGAGAATTCAAGTGGGTTTATTTCTGTGACATGAGAACTGAATAATCATGAAGACCATGCTACCAGCAGAACTAAAAGGCATTATCTAGCCTTTAGTTGTGAATTCTAGTCAAATGTTACATTGTTATACTTGGTGTATGTATTTACTCTTTTAGAGGAAAAAGATAACTTACCAAGGGGAATATTTCCTGTATTTCTCCTGTCACTGTAACACTAAAATTCCAGTGTACTTTATTCACAACATTTATTCTTAATTTCTTTAGTAAGTACTCTTCAACGTAATTGGGATGTTTGGATGGAATATGAGTAAGTAAAACTGTTAATTTTGCCTGAATTTCTCTTTCTCTTGTTTTTTGGAATAGTATCTTTTACATTAGTAATACTCCCTAATTTCTGCATTCTCAGTAATACTCTTTTTTTTAATAGTTACATTTCTAAACTTTCCTAAGTTACCCAAGCTTTCATGTACACATCTTTCATATTTATCTCCTGGTAGTATCCATTAGTACCATTCAGGTGCCAGGGAAAACATTCAAACAGTAGATACATGTTTGAATGGTTTCCCTGGAACCTAGGCCCTCAAACTGCTCTAACTTGAGAGACTACATTCATGTGCTTGCTGCGCTGATGCTGCAAACCTCAAGCAGGAAAAGTTCATCCATATGATTAACATTCAAGACTATGTTGGGAAGCCTGTGGCTGAATCCCTCATTTTAAGACTAAAGCTATCATTTTTTTTTAATAGTTTATTGTCAAATTAGTTTCCACATAACACTCAGTGCTCATCCCCACAAGTGTCCTNAGACTCAAGCTATCTTAAAATGCACAAGACAATTAATGATTTTTCCCTATTTTTGTGGAGAGCAAATAGATTAATAAATTATGACCATTTGCCATTGTGTGTAATAAACCACAAGAAAATAACTATTGTTGTTATCCCCACTTGATAGATGAAGGTGCCAAGGCACAGACTAGTTAAGTAATTTGCCCAAGTGGTAAGTGGTAAGAGCTTTTTACATATCACCTCTTTTTTGTAAAAGTTCTGAACTTATAGAGAACTAAAATAAAATAGCAAAGACAAATGGGAAAATGATTACTATAAACCCCTGTAATCCTTGCCCAATCATAATGTGAATTTGGTCATGTGATTTATGTTGGGCTCCCTTCCCTGCCTAAACCTTGTTTTCAAAGTGAGGTGGTTTGAAACACGTACCCTTCCTCAGGATGTTGTTATATAGGTGCTGGCATCACTAATTCAACACTGAGAAGACTTTCAAGTTGAATAACTTGGCCAATGTCACATTTCCTACAAGAAGTGAAGCAGGACTCTGGATTTTGAGCATAGATATGACTGAATTCAAAGTCCATGTTCTTTCTAACTTGTGTACTGTTTCTTTTGGTTTTTTGTATATAATGAATTTCTGGTATTATAAAATAACTCATTAATACTTGGGAAGAAAGCATGCCATATATTTTACAATTTACTTCTTACCCAGATGAAGTTATTAATAGATCCTAAGTATAATTTCCTGTCATATTAAATTTTTACTTCTTTCTACTCAATTCAGCACACAGTATTTTAAGTCTAGTGGCCAATAAGTAATTGGGGAAATGGAGAATTCTTTGGAATGAATGTAATTTATCTTCATCAATTAATATGTGTAGAATTCTATGCCTACATTTACCAACTAATTCCCGATAAGTACTTATATCAAACACATTTTGTGTTAATTTTTAAAAGCTTACCCACCAGTAAGTTGATTTTATATATTTAATGAGATTAGGCAGCTATACTAGAAAAGTAGAAATTAAGCTAAAACTTATACCTGCATTAACACTGTGCCTAGGAGGTCAGTCTAGAATTGAGGTAAGAATAGTTCAAATTCAACTTTGCATGAAATATTTGATATGCCTCAACAAAATCCTTTTATTGAATTCTATTTTTCTCTTGAAATGAACACCCTAATTTACTAATTTAGAGAGAACAGTGAAGGAAATAACAAAATAACAAAGTTAACCTGATAACTTCATCACATTATTTCTTGATAATATGTGTTCTCCACCTGAAGAACTGAACTTATAAGACACTGGTCATTGCATTTAAAATTATTATTTAAATAGTGATTTTTAATAGTCATTATTTAATATAAACATCACTAGATTTAATAGTTTTATAGTCACTATTAAATCTAGTGATGTTTATATTAAATTTAATAGTGATTTAATTTTTTGGATTAAATTTAGTTTTAAATTTAATTTAAATTGAATAGTGACTTTTATAGTCACTATTCCTGATTTTTGTTCAACTGGAGAGTAAGAACCATTAGCTTCTTTTCTTGTTTGTATAGCTCTGAACAAACATAATATTTAATATTATATAACATTACAAAATTATACGAAACCACTGCCACCAAATAAGTCACACACATACATCAAAGCTCTGGCTTAATCCTACAATGAAGATAACATAATACAATCCCTCATTCTGTTCTCCTTTTTCACCCCCAATACTCTTCCCTAAAGTTGTGTCTGCATCTCTCAATTAAAGCATCCCTTTACATGTACTAAGGTGTACAGATACCCAGTCCTGAAAAGTTGTTTCCAGACAAGATTCAAGTCTAAAGAACAAGAAAGAAGTTGGACTTTGTAATATGAAAAACTGAATTTCAAGATTTGTTCAGATTTTTATTAAAAAATATGTTTATGTTTGTTTATTTTTGAAAGTGAGAGAAACAGACCACAAACAGGGGAGGGGCAGAGAGAGAGGGAGACACAGAATCTGAAGCAGGCTCCAGGATCTGAGCCAGCAGCTCAGAGCTCAATGCTGAGCTCGAACTCACAGACTTTGAGATCATGACCTGAACCAAAGTTGGAGGCCCAACCAACTGAGCCACCCAGGCGCCCCAGATTTTTAAAAATAACACATTAGAATGATAATTTCTCCCTTTCTCTTAGAAACCATCCAAAATAATAAGAAAGAGAAACAAAAATGCAAGTTCCATCTCTGATGAAACTTGAAGACATCATCAAACCAGAACTATAAAATTATTGATGGGCTGTGAAGTGCAAGGAAGGTCACCTGAGGTACTGGGTGGCTCAAGAGAGAATGTCTCAGGCTACAGTTCTCTAAATAAGAGCAGCACTTGATGCGCAAGAGTAACAATATCTGTTTGGGAACAATAAGAGCAGAGACACAGGGAGGGAGCCTTCCTAGATCCAATTTGTCATAAAAATTTTAAGAAGCAGGGAAGAAGGCACTGAACTAGGATCCACATAGCCAAGCCAGATTTGCCCAAAGCATTTGTCAATTGGACAGGAGAGTAGAAAGACTGCTTATAAGATACCCATAGTGTCAGTATCAGTGAGCTGGGGGAAAATAAAAGTGAAAAGAATTCACTTACAAACATAACCACATGCCATGGCATAATTACTACTAGAGGGAATATAGCCCTGGATCTATCTCAATGCCGACATTTTGCAAATAGCTGGTATATAAAGAATTTATCTCATTCAAAAGATTGTATTAGTTAAACAGAAACCAGGGTAGATCCCAAATGAAGATTAGAAGAATAGAGAAGAAAAGAAACAGGGAAAAGATCCAAACAAAATGCATTTGTACCCAAAATACTGTCATGTTACTGGTGAAAATTGGACAAGAGTAGAATTACAATTTTAAATAAATTTGACAAATCATCTCTTCAGGGAAGATACACAATAATAATAAAAGATGGAATTATAACATGTCAGAACTCAGGGAAGAATGAGAAGAAAAGAAATAATAATATTATAGACATGAGGGTGAAATTAGAAACATCATTAAGAAAAACAGACACTTCTAAAAATACTAAAAAATCATTTCCTATTAAAAAATTTTTATTTAGAGATGGAGTAGTGTGAGTGGGGAAGGGGCAGAGGGAGAAGGAAAGAAAGAATCCCAAGCAGGGTCTACGTTGTTAGTGTGGAGTCTGATGTGGGACTTGATCTGACAACTGTGAGATCATGACTTGACTTGAAATCAAGAGTTGGAGGCTCAACTGACTAAGCCTCCCAGGTGACCCAAAACAGTAAAAATTCATAATGGCTCCATATTTTCTATTAAATTTCTGTAAAACTACCAAAACTACTTCAAAAACTAAATTTTATTAATTTCTTTAAAAACCTTTTCTAGCAATCCACAGATTTAATGCAGTACCTGTCAAAATACCAACAACATTTTTCACAGAACTAAAACAAAAATAATACTAAAATTTATATGAAACCACAAAAGACCCCAAATACCCAAAGCAATCTTGAGAAAGAACAAAGCTAGAGGTATCACAATCCCAGATTTCAAAATATACTACAAAACTGTAATAATCAAAACTATGATACTGGCACAAAAATAGATACATAGATCAAAAGAACAGAATAGAGAGCCCAGAAATAAACCCACACTTACACAATCAATTAATCTATGACAAAGGAGGCAAGAATATACAATGAAGAAAAAGATAGTCTCTTTAATAAACAGTCTGGAAAAACTGGACAGCTATATGCAAAAGAATGAAACTGGACCACTTCCTTATACTTTACATAAAAATAACCTCAAAATGGAAAATGTGAGACCCCAAATCATAAAACTCCTAGAGAAAAACATAGGTAGTAATTTCTTTGGCACTGGCTGTAGAAACATTTTTCCAGGTATGTCTCCCAAGGTAAGAAAAACCAAAGCTTTGGGACTATAACAAAATAAAACACTTTTGCACAATGAAGGAAACCATCAACAAAATGACAGGCAACCCATTTGCAATGATGTGGGTGGAACTACAGTGTAATATGCTAAGTGAAATAAATCAGTCAGAGAAAAACAAATACCATATGATTTCACTCATATGTGGAGTTTAAGAAACAAACCAGATGAACATATGGGAAAGGGTAAAAAGAAAAAGAGAGAGAGAGAGAAACAAACCGTAAGAGACTCAAGGATAGAGAACAAACTGAGAGTTGATGGAAGGAAGAGGGAGGTGGATGGGCTAAATGAGCAATGGATATTAAGGAGGGCACTTGTTGGGATGAGCACTGGGTATTATATGTAAGTGATGAATCACTAAATTCTATGCCTGAAACCACTATTACACTATATGTTAATCAACTAAAATTTAAATAAAAACCTGAAAGAGAAAAAAACAATGACAAGGCAACCTACTGAATGGGGGAAGACATTTGCAAATGATATATCAGATAAGGGGTTTATATTTTAAATATATGAAGAATGTATTCCCAAAAAACAAATTATCTGATTAAAAAGGGCAGAGGATCTGAACAGATATTTTTCAGAGAAGACATATAGATGGCAAAAACACACATGAAAAGATGCTCAACAACAAATGCAAACCAAAACTACAATGAGGTATCACCTTATACCGCTCAGAAGGGCTAAAATTAAAAAAAAAAAAAATTAAAGCACAAAAACAAAAACAAGCAATAACAAGTGTTGGCAAAGATGTAGAGAAAAAGGAACACTCATAAACTATTAGTTAGAATGCAAATTGGTGCAGCCACAGTGGAAAACAGGATGAAGGTTCCTCAAAAACTTAAAAATAAAATTACTTATATGAACCAGTAATTAATTCCACTAGTGGGTATTTACCCAAAGAAAATGAAAATCCTAATTCAGAAAGGTATATGTACCCCTATGTTTATTGCAGCATTTTTACAAAGCCAAGATATGAATTGCAATCCTTTACAACATAAAGATATGAATTATGTGATCTAATCAGTATCTTAATATGACCCCCCAAAAATATCATTTAAAAAATCAAAATAGGCAGTTCTAAGTATATATTCAAAATCTATATGCAATAATAACCAGGATAATGTCCATAATAGAGGCATAGAGAAGACTGGTTTTCCAGGTATCAAAACATTTTATAAACTATAGTCATTAAGAATGTGTGATACTTATGCATTATGCACATTTATGCATTAGAAAAATACCTCAATAGAACAGAAATGACAAAATCCTGAATCCAATCTAATACATACAGTAATGTAGTGTGATAAAAATGATACAATACTTCAATGATATAGAATTTGTACTAAACAAAATAAATTCTGAATAGATCAAAGATTTAAGCATAAAGATATTTTATTTTATTTTATTTTATTTTATTTATTTTTTTATTTTTTTAAATTTCTAGGAGAGAGAGACAGCGTGAGCAGGGGAGGGTCAGAGAGAGAGGGAGTCACAGACTGAAACAGGCTCCAGGCTCTGAGCCGGCAGTCAGCACAGAGCCCGACGCGGGGCTCGAACCCACGAACCGCGAGATCATGACCTAAGCGAAAGTCGGACGCTTAACCGACTAAGCCACCCAGGCGCCCCTTAAGCAAAAGATATTTTAAAAATACTAATTTAAAATATAAAATAAACACATTTATAATCTCAGAAAAGGGAAGCCTTTCCAAGTGAGTTGCAAAACTCAAAAAAATGATACATTTAGCTGCCCCAAAATTTAAATGTTTTGCATATAAAAAATGCCATAAATATCAAAAGACAATGACAAATAGAAAAAAAAATTACAACTTATGTCAATCACATATGACTAATTTTCTTATATATGTGAATTTTACAAATCAATGAAATAACAACCCAATAGAAAAAAAATAAGCAAGAGAAATTAAAAAGCAGTTCACAGAAGGGAAATACAAATGTTTCTTAGCATGCAAAAGAGCACTCAACCTACTTAGTAATAAAAGAAATCAAAGTAAACGACTGATCCAATGAACTATTTTTTTTACCTAACAGATTATTGATAATCCAAAAGTCACTTAGCCAGGTTGTCAGATAACAGATTCACTCAAACATAGCTTGTAAGAGTATAAATTAGTAAAACTCTAAGAATAGCAACTTCATAATCTTTATTGAAATTATAAATTCTCAGACCCTTTATTTCTGCAATTCTACTATTTATCCTACTGACTTAGTGACATATAAGAAAAATGGGATCTATAAAAGGATATTTACTGCAACATTATTTGTATTAGCAAAGACTGACCACCAAAAATGCCAAGGTCTATACCAAAACCCTATCCTGAAGGTTGGTTAAATAATTGATGGCATATTCCTAAAATGGGTACTATATGGACATTAAAATATTGATTCTATTATGTATTTCATCAAGGGAAAATGCCCAAGATACTCTAAGTTAAAAAGTAAGATGAAAAACAGGCAGAACAGTATGCACATTATATTACTATTACTGATTATATATCACCTACATAAAATATAATATTTAAATTATGATCATGTATCATATATTAGATATATCATAGACCTATTATGAAATATAGCAATATATTTGACATAGAGTGATACTTATGCACATGTATATATTTTCGCATTTATATGTATATACAGCACCTTTGAGTATATACAAACAACAGGTATTATTGTTTGTCTTTGAAAGAAAAAGCACTTTGTACTATTTGTATTAACTATGGCACAAAAAATTAGAAAATTTCTAATTATAAATTTACAGTTGAATTTAAACAATTATCATCGACAAAAGATCTCCCTTCAATCTTCCTTTCTTGGTGTTCCTGTACTCTTTTCTCTGCATGAGCGTGAACAGAGCAATGTGAAGCTGGTTAGGATGATAAATAGTCTCTTCTAGGCTGGAAAAGACCAGATTCAGAAAAAAATAGAGCCATAAAATTTGAAATATTTTCTTGTTAGGGGTCTGCCATCTGTACATTAAAGAAAAAAATGAAAGGTGTTCCAGACTCCAAGGTCAGAATAAGACAAAGAAAAGGAAAAAATGCTGGGAAATTTATGTTTGCACAGACCCTTTTTTATTCCTCTGGTTCTTTAGGCTAACAGCACACATCAGCAATAGTTTCCAAGCCAAACTGCCCATCATTTCTGAAGAAAGAGAAAATAAGTGGTGAGCCTTTCATTCTAGAACCTGCAAATTCTGCAGACATCTCCATGGGAATGACTATATCTCCAATTATTCTCCTGTGCTAATGCAGACACAAATTACAATTATTTATTAACATCATTTAAGTTAATAAAATATGCGAACTACAGAAATTTTCATTTTATTATGAATCAATAGCCAAAAATAAGAAAAGTTTTATCTCACATAAATGCTAGCCATCATGTCATTCACGTCAGTTTTAAAGCAGTACAGTCAAATGAAAATATAAACATATATATTTGCAAAATTCTAAGCACTTGGATTCCTTCTTCTCTGCACGGAGTGGAAGGGGTGATATGAGTTCACAGCTTAATATTTATGTGGGAGCGGTCTAAGTTTGGTTTTCCCCCAAAGCAGAGCCTGAGATAAGGACTTCNGAAGCAGAAGGGAGGAACCATAGAGAGTGATACAGGGAAGGGAAGAGAACTAGTTAAGGTTGTATTCCTAAGCTGGTTACCACTTATGGCAACTGAGATTCAAGTCCAGCTGAGATCTTCTGGGGAACTGTGTAGACCATACCTCTGCAGCGTTCTTCTGGCGGTTGGGAGGCTGACTTTTATTGCATTAATTTTAACCCTCTTTGGTTAAGATTGTCGAAGGGGCATTAGCTCCTTGCACTTCCAGGCTGCTCTATTTCGGGGCTTAATGAGCGGCCCAAACCTTCAGAAAATGACAAAAGATACAGTATGTATTTGAGATGGGAAGCTATCAGTGTGAAAGGAACAGCCTCCTACAACTGTTACAGAAGTCACAGGGGCCAAGGGGATGAGGTGCGTGGCCAAAACAAAATAAAACAAACAAAAAAAGTGTCTGCTCCAGGGGTAAAGAAATGAAGACTGAAAGAAAAGGAAAACTAACCTGCATAAACACATTTATATCGTCCCAAATGCTTTCTCCCTAGAAGACTTAGGAGATTTGTAGTTTCTTATATGAAGATGGTCACAGAGATATCTGGCAGGATTTTAGTGACCAGCATCTAGTGATTTTATACATCCGTGATAATAAACCCCTGGTATTTTGAAACACATTTAACAATTCAGACATTTATTATGAGGTTTATGAGAGTACAGAATAAATCCAGACTAGATAAAATACCCAAAGTAAAATAATTTGAGTTGGAGTTTCCACCAAAAAGAATGAAACCAAAAATTAAGATTATTCCCACACCAAGCAGTCAGTCATACCCTTAGTTACTTAAGGTTAGTGTTCCTCATCATGAAGCAGAGATGGTGCGTAACCCAGTTTCTACCCCACAATGGAGCTATCGTTCCCAGTCAGTGAAGGTCTACATTTTCCACTCTCCTTGCTTGTACTGATGAGCATGTGATTTGTGTCCCTGAAACCATTGTCCAACAAGTTATTTCTCTCCAGAGTCTCCTGCTGGCACGGTATGTGCGTATTCACCCAATTTTTCAGGGTGACAACAGGGATACGAGGGGTCAAATTCCTTTTTATGTAGATTTTCAAAAAGACCTCTTGTTTTCACTCCCCCCCTCCACCATCCTCTTTTTCAGCAGTTCTTGCTGCTTTCAATTCTTGAGATTTCCTGGCACTGCCTAGTGGGAACTAGCTATTTCTAAGTTTTCTCCACAGTCAAGTTAACTTTCCATTTTTTTTCTCTTTGGTCAGCTAAGTTCATTACCATCTGTCCATCTACTTTTGATGTTTGAAACTTTGACTGCTCTTCTATGCTGTTCCACTGTTGTTGTTTTTTTTAATCTTTGTAGCTTTAAGCCTTCTAAAATTCCTTTAGCATCATTTTAGTGTGGTTTCAACTGTGTGCTGGGGATTTTTAAAAAATGAATATAGCCAGGACTGTTTCTATGAGGGCTTTCTAATTAAAAAAAATAAATCTAAACTAACTATATTCCAGGTAAGCTAGTCTTCCAGAAACTCCTTTACCCATCCAGCTAAGGAAGTCACAATATTTGTTACATATTAGAACATCTCTTGCTGTTTTATACTATTGCTGGATACCTTCATGAATAAAATGAATGATGTATGATGCCTGATAATGGTCAACCTTTTTGTATTTGCAAAGTTACTCAAGGTAGAATAGCTAAACCTTGAATATTTCAGCAAGATGTCTTTCCTGAAACTAGTCACTTTCCAAAGTTATATTTCAACAGATAAAAATCATCCATCACCAAGACAGGGACTTTTGGATGAAATTCTGGACATCTGCAAGGAACCAAGTATCTAGAGTGATCTACTCTTCCCACAGAAAGAAAAGGCTGTTGGAGAGAACTGACAAACAGCTGTGGCAGCTTATATAGGATATAATACACAGACACAAATCCAAAAAAAAAAAAAAAATGAGGGCACAGGAAGGAACCCAACACAAGAAAATAGACTGAGGAATTTGTCAGTGTCATTCATTTGCTTGATTGTTATTCACATAAAATATATAAATATACATGATGATGCTAGAAAGCAGCAAGGACTGCGTGAATCAATTGTATACATTACTGCCTGAACACTATGTACTGGTAGTACATCCAAAAAATTCCTCTTCTGTCAATGTGCTACTATTGATTTGTGTGGCTTTGCAGCAATTTCCTAAAAGAAAAAAATACCTAGGAAAAGGATTGCATGCAGACCAGCTTCCTGTTGTCTGTGCTTTAGATTAATTCACCAGTAGCCTTCTGTGAAGCAATGTTAAACCCACAAACAAGGCTCAGTATGAATCTGCCAATACAGATTAAATACATGTTCTACTCTGACAAAGAAAATCACGTGCTCTTTATAAGAAAATAATGGAAAAAATAATGATTTGAAAGTATATTCGATGGTATCTTGTCCACCTCTGTAAAATTGTTGCCTTGTCCACCTCCATAGAAACTTTTGGTTTGGTCAGGAGGAAACAAAAACAAAATATAAAATATGGTGATCTGTCATTTCACTGGAAAAATACACTCTCTCAGCCCTTGCCATAACTATCTACACATTTCAATTAGTGAGAAAAAGAAGAGGAAAAGAAGTGATTCTGACAATGTAAGTGCTATTTATCTCAGTCAAAAGGATGCTTCCACTGTCCAGCACAAGGGGACAGTCTCTTTTTCTTTCATTTGAAGATTTATTTGAAGTCATTGAACTTGGTGGGAGTCAATGGCCAAAACCAGGTACAGTAAAATAAGGTTACTTGATCCTCTTTGCTTTTAGTATCACTCATTTGGCAGGTAATCCAAACAGCAAAAAACAGAACTAAAAAATTAGCCATGACATGGGCCAGGAAGAGAGCCAATTTAGGAACTTTAGATACTGATCTGGCTTTTTAATAATTACAGAACTTGGCCATCTATATCTCCAAATTACTGAGAGTCAACCCTTATTCTTAGATTAATATACTTAGAAATTTCTTTTTCAACAATTTAACTTTGTGAAATGTAGATGAATTGTTTCACTAAGGTTTCTTTCATTTTCAACTTTGCAGTAGGAAAAAATCTAGTTTAGTCACAAGATATATTCTGTGTGGGCAGGGAGAGGAAAATCTGAAAGGTCAAAAATATATAGCTTCATCTCTATGTGGCTGTCATCATTGAGTCTCTGAGCCAAGTCGTGAAAAATATGTGTCAACCCTAAAGTCTTTGGAAAGAGGGTTTCTTTCCTTTCATTTTCTTCCTCAGTTCCATACATAGACGAATTGGATGACATCATGTACATTAATCCAAGTTTGTCTTTCTGTCTTCTTCCTCTCTCCTGCCCTCTCTCCAAGTTCTAGCTCTCTGGCTACAAACCTGAAATGATTTTCCCTATTATCTATCCTGATAAAAAGAAAATTTTCATCTGTCCAGAGGGAGACCCCCAACCTCATTATCCACACCAAGGAAACCAGGACAGATAATGGGTAAGAAGATAGGATGCTATTTCTTTTTGTCCCTGAAACTGGGGGGGGAAGGGGGGAGAACGGTCACTTCTAAAGATACTTCCAAGTAAACATTAATGCAATCAACAGCACTGGGGGAAAGTAAGAGAGTCATTGACAACAGGGTTGAGGAAGGTGGCTACATAATATACCAGAAGAAATAATACTGGCTCCCAATACTGGTTCTAAGTGGTATTCAAGGGTTTCATAAACTGTCAAATCTCCCAGTGTAAAGAATTAGAAGTGTTGATGGGTTGGAGACCTTAGGAAAAAGCAATGAAGATAACATTTTCAGAATAATCCATATCTTATTTCCTATACTACCAAAAGAACAAAAATAACAAAAGCTCAATGTGTATAAACAAACACCCTTAATTTTCTACTTGATATTATGCAAAGATTAACAACCTCCCAAGCAAGGGGCATTGCCAACTCCTTTTTGGAACTTTTTACTATAAATACATCATAAAATGTGCTTTCTGTAGCTTTCACAATATCTGATACATAAAAGTGCACCATAAATGTTAAAGGAAAAAAGAAAGAAAAGAAGAGGGAAAAAAGAAAAGAAAGATGGTAGACAGAAATGAAGGAGAGAAAGAAGACCTAAGTGTGGCAAGAAAAGATGAAAAGAGGGAATGAGGAAAACAGGTAAGGAGGAAAAGGAAGGAGAAAGTGAGAAGAAAGAAGAAAGAAATGTCTCTATTTCTTTCTGTTTTTAATGTTTATTTAGTTTTGAGAGAGAGCGTACAAGCAGGGGAGGACAGAGAAAGAGGCAGACACAGTATTTGAAGCAGGGCTCCAGGCTCTGAGCTGTCTATGCAGAGCCGGACACAGGGCTTGAACACACAAACCATGAGATCATGACCTGAGCTGAAGTCAACTGCTTAACTGACTGAGCCACCCAGATGCCCCTAAATGTTTCTATTTCTTAATACTTAGCAATTGAATCAGCGATATCTTTTCCCCTTTTCACTCCTACAATGAAGAAATCTGAGACTTCTAGAGAAAACCACAAATATATTAATTCATATTTTCTAACATTACCTGAGCTTTCAGCACCACCCATTTTTTATTTGTCTGTGGTCATGTCGATTCCCATTTCCTCCAAGATCTGTTTCTTAGCCTTCTTTCCTTACATTTCTTTACTTACAACAGAAATGTAAGGAAATTGAAACTATAAGGTGAGATTTCAATATTCTGCCCTAGTACCTATAAATTAATCTACATCCATATCAGTGCCTAATTTATAGGCCCAGAAGTTGGAGAGTTTCTCCTTCTAATCAAGCTTAACTTGTCTTCATATTTTCTTGACCATATCTTCTCATACCCTAGAACACTGATTCTTTTATCCTCCATTTCCTTCACATATCTTTAATCACTTCCTTTCTACTGTGTTCTTCTCAAATCCAAAAACCTACTGAAGGGCTCTTTGTCCTAAAAAGCATAATCTCCTCCAAGACCTCGTGCCATTTTATTGCATCCAGTTGCTTTTCTTCCTTCCCTAAGAAATATCTTTTTAAAATATGGCTTTACTTCTTCTTCTCCAAGTTTCTAATGACTTTTCAATTGCCTCCATAATTTTGACCTTGCAGTTGCCACATACAATTGAGTTTTCTTTTTTAAAAATTATCATCTTACTAGCTCTCTCTGTTGCATCTTAACACTGATAATGACATTCTCCTTTTTTAAAAGTGTTCCATCCATTTATTCCCATTATGCTTCTCATTCCTGCTTCATTTAATAAATTGATGCTTGTGCTTTCGTTCCCTCTTTTGGTAATTCCTCATCCTATCTCTGCCATCTCAGTGTGTGTGTCCCCACTATTCTATCACTACCCTGGTGCTCCACATGGGTGATCTTGTCTTCTACTTATGTGCTAATGGTTTCAAAATGTAGACCTATTCTCTTTGGAAATTTCCTCAATATGAATTTCCAGGACCCTCAGATTCAACACATCCCAAACTACTGGCCATCTTCATCAGTCAAGGCCCCCACATGAAATAGCTGATGTACTTGCAATAGGTAATTTAAGGAGAGTTAATTATCACGACACTGTTTATAAGCATGTAGGTGTAGAGGAACCAATAAAGGTAGTCCAGGAGCACACTTACCATTCCACACCAAAAGGAATGAAGATAGGAAAAGTTAATGACATAATGAAATCTGACAGGAGAAAACCTGTACAAAAACACTGATGTCTATTCAGGTCCATACTGATTTAACCATAGAAAGAATAGATAGTACAAGGAGAAGCAAAGCAATGATATGTCACACAATATATTGCTTTTTCTTCTTCTCATCCTCTCTTACACTTTGTTGGATGAAATGTGAAACAGCAATGAAGAGGTTTCAAGAAGTCTTACCAGTTAATGTGTAACTGCAAACTGTTATCAGTATGGTCATAATTAGGATTGTTATGTGAATCCTAGAACATTAGATGCTACTGATATTCTTTATACAAGATTCTGGATAAAGAAGGGATAAAATAAACCCTTAAATAACCAAAAGGCATACCTACTATGCTTCATAACTCTGTTACTTTTTCATGGTGATAAATTTGGTAATCCTAACTCCTCTGTCCCACACATATTCCACATACCCCTTACCTTCTGCCTTACACTTTAGCTGCATAAGATTCTTAGTAGGGTGACCCAAATCTTTATTTCTGCAGATTCTATATCGTTGGTGGTTGTTTTTGTTTGTTTGTTTTGTTTGTTTTTTGTCACTACTGTTTTATAATGACTACAATTTGGGGGCAAAAGAATACTGAGACACCTCCCAGTGAATCTCCTGGCTTCCAAAAATAGCCTTCTTTTGGGGCTCCTGGGTGGCTTAGTTGGTTAAGCGTCCAACTTTCGCTTAGGTCATGATCTCGCGGTTCGTGAGTTCGAGCCCCGCGTCGGGCTCTGTGCTGACTGCCAGCTCAGAGTCTGGAGCCTATTTCGGAGTCTGTATCTCCCTCTCTCTCTGACCCTCCCCTTTTCACGCTGTCTCTCTCTCTCTCTCTCTAGAAATAAATAAAAATATTTAAAAAAAACAAAAATAAAAACAGCCTTCTTTTCATTTATGGTTCAGTAGCAAACCAATTTGCCCCTAGTTATTACAATTAATCACCCTGAAAGTTGGATTCTTGTCATAGAGTCCAAAATAGCCAGAGCAAAGCCTCACATTTTAATTTGTTAGAACTAAGATTGTTTTCCCTACAAGTCCTACCTTGGGGACTACGACAACCAAATCCATAACTCAAGGTCATGAATAAGGGAAGCAAAAACTCTAGCAGATTATAAGGTGTAATGTGAGAGATGGCTACTCCCACCTCTATAACTTGTTTGGCACACCTGTAGTACACTCTCTATGAGTGAGATAGCACTATACATTCCTTACTTGTATAATGTATATACTACATGCTACATAATAGTTCCCCGACCTCTCAGAATGTTTGCATCTCAACTTTCTCCAAAACTAATCTGAGCATCTTTATTCCATTATTCTACCATGCCAACCGCTTCTATGTGACAGGGAATCTAGTAAGATAAATAAAATCTTTGGTAGATTGCCACAATTTCTGTAATCATGCATGACCTCCAGTTAGAGGCAGTATATATAAAATACCATGGTATGGTAAAGCGTTCTGAAAGTATAGGAAGATTGGTGCTAGCAGAGGTGCTGGAGGCAGGGAAGACAAATCCATGTTAAGAAATATGTGTTTATCTCTGTGAGGACAAAGCACAATACCCTACATCATGGAAAGTGTCCAATGTAATCAACCTTTCAAAAGGCAGTTTGCTGATCCTGCTAGAAGATAATGGCCTCAACTGTTGCAGTTTAGGCACTCAACTGTGGTAATATTATTCAGATGGTATTGCTGAATCCACACATAGTCTCCAGTCCTAGTGCCTTGATCAATACATATCTGTGGCCAGTGAGAAAATCAAAGGAAACTAAGGCATAGTCTCCTGGAGGGTACCAGGAAGAAAGAGGCTCATTACTAACAGCAACAACTTACTCATTAACCCAACCCATACTAGGTTTCACCCTTATTTGTTTTACCTACTGACTCCCTTACCAGTGCTTCCTAGAATCACAAATCAACACTACTTTTATTCAAATCATTACAACCTCAGGGTTAGCCTGGCAGGTCTAATGGTGCTTTGTGGAGCTCTTACAAAGCCCTAGTAAAACAACCATAGCTCAAAATACTAGATCACACCTGTGCAGCAGAGGACAACTGACTGCAAAGCAGTTTCTAGCATACTACTGGGTTCTAGGACATCATGAGTGTCTAACTACAGGACATTAAATATAACAAGAATTTCCAATTTTGAGTTGGGTATTGTCAGAACCACGAAGTTGTAAGGTTGGGTGGACACAGCATTAATCTGCACACACAGGCCTACCTTAAAGATATTGTGCTTTGGTTCCAGACCATCGCAGAAAGGTGAATATTGCAATAAAGTAAGCCAAATGAATGTTTTCGTCATCCAGTGGATATAAAAGTTATGTTTGAACTATACTAAAATCTAGGAAGTGTACAATAGTATTAAAAAACAATGTATATACCTTAATTTGAAAATATTTTATTGCTAAAACATGCTCCCTGAGCTTTCAGGGAGTTGCAATCTCTTTGCTGGTGGAGGGTCTTGCCTTGATGTTGATGGCTGCTGACTGATTAGTGTGGTGGTTATTGAAGGTTGGAGTGGCCGTAGCAATTTCTTAAAGTACAACAAAAATAAAGTTTGTTGAATCAATAGACTGACTCTTTTTCACAAATGATTTTTCTATAGCATGTGATGCTGTTTGATATCATTTTATTCACAGTAGAACTTCTTTCAAAATTGGAGTTAATCCTCTCAAAACCAGCCACTGATTTATCAAATAAGTTTATGTAATAGTCTAAATCCTGTGTTGTCATTTAAACATTCTTCATAGAATCTTCAACAGGAGTAGATTCCATATCAAGAAACAACTTTTTTTACTCTAGAAGCAACCCCTCAGGCTTTATTGTGAGATCACAGCAATTCAGTCTTATCTTCAGGCTCCACTTCTAATTCTAGTTCTCTTGCTGTTTCCACTACATCTGTAGTTACTTCCTACATTGAAGTATGGAACTTATCAAAGTCATCCATGAAGGCTGGAATCAATTTCTCCAAAGTTCCTATTAATGTTGACATTTTAACCTCTTCCCATGAATCACTCATATGTTTAATGGCATCTAGAATGGTGAATCCTTTCCAGAAGATTTTCAATTTACTTTGCCCAAACCCAACAGAGGAATAACCATCCTTTAAAATTTATTTCTTAAATAATAAGACTTCACAGGCAGAAATATTCCTTGATCCATGGGCTGCAGAATGGATGTTGTATTAGCAGGAATGAAAAACATTAATCTCCTTGTACATCTCCAACAGAGCTCTTGGCCGACCAGGTACATTGGCATAAGTACTAACCTTTGGAAAGGAATCTTTTTTTCCTGAACAGTACATATCAACAGTGGGCTTAAAATATTCAGTAAACTATGTTGTTAACAGATGTGCTGTTATCCAGGCTTTGCTGTTCCATTTACAGAGAACACAGAGAGTGGATTGAGCATAATTCTTAAGGTCCCTAGGATTTTTGGAAGGGTATGTGAGCTTTGGCTTCAGGTTTAAGTCACCAGCTGCATTCGTCTCTCACAAGAGGTTCAGCCTGTTTTTTGAAGCTTTGAAGCCAGGCATTGACTTCTCTCTTGCTATCAACATTCTAGATGTCCTACTTTTCCAATAGAAAGTGGTTTCATTTACTTTAAAATCTGTTGTTTAGCATAGTCACCTTCATGAATTATCTTAAATAGTTCTTCTAGATAACTTGCTGCAGCTTTTACATCAGCACTTGCTGCTTCACCTGGTACTTTTATGTTATGGAGATAGTTTATTTTCTTTTAACATGAGCCAACCTCTACTAGCTTCCAACTTTTCTTCTGCAGCTTCCTCACCTACCTCAGCCTCCACAGAATTGAAGAGGGATAGGGCTTTTCTCTGGATTCGGCTTTGGTTTAAGGGAATACTGTGCTGGTTTGGTCTTCTACCCAGACCACTAAAGCTCCCCATGTAGCAATAAGCTGTTTCATTTTCTTATCAATTGTGTGTTCACTGGAATAGCACATTTAATTTCCTTCAAGAACTCCTTCTTTGCATTCACAACTTGGCTAACCATTTAATGCCAGAGGCCTGGCTTTCAGCTTGTCTTGGGTTTCAACCTGCCTTCTTCACTAAGCTTAATCATTTTTAGCTTTTGTTTAAAGTGAGAAGCATATGACTCTTCCTTTCACTTGAGCATTAAGAGGCCATCATAGGGATGCTGGTTGGCCTGATTGTAATATTGTTGTGTCTCAGGGAATAAGGAGGCCTGAGGAGAGGGAGAGAGATGGGGAAACCACAAATTGGTGGAACAATCAGGACATACAATTATCAATTAAGTTCACTGTGTTACATAGATGTGGTTTATGATGTTCTCAAACAATTACAATGGTAATATCAAACATCACAGACTACAGCACCAAAACAAATATAATAATAATTTAAAAGTTTGATGGTGTGCCTGGGTGGCTCAGTCAGTTAAGCATCCGACTTCGGCTCAGGTCATGATCTCACGGTTTGTGGGTTTGAGCCCTGCGTCGGGCTCTGTGCTGACAGCTAGCTCAGAGCCTGGAGCCTGTCTTCAGATTCTGTGTGTCTCTCTCTCTGACCCTCCCCTGTTCACACTGTCTCTCTCTCTCAGAAATAAATTAAAAACATTTAAAAAATTTTTAAAGTTTGAAATATGGCAAGAATTACCAAATCGTGACACAGAGACAGGAAGTGAGCAACTGCTGTTGGAAAGATTGCACTGATAAACTTGCTCACTACAGTGTTGCCACAAACATTCAATTTGCAAAAATCACAATATCTGCAAAGTGCAATAAAACAAGGTATGTGTGTAATGAAAATGGTAAATTCACAACACAAGCAGGCTTAGTGAGCATTGTGACACAAACGTGTTGGCTAGACATCCATGCAACCTGATTTTGCTGCACTCATGCTCTTTGCTCATCTCATACATATGGCCTCATGGTAAACCATGAGCTGAAGGGGAGTCCCAAAGATCAGCTAATGGAGAAAGAAGAAATTTAAGTCTGTTACTGATTGGTTGACTCAGTATTTTGTGCAAATTGAAATTAACTGTTATAATGCTACAGTTCCTCTCAGTGGTGGCCCTGAAAAACAGTGATTGGACAACAAAACAGTGATTGGATAACAATGTTTATTTATTTTTGACGACAGAGAGAGAGAGAGAGAGAGAAAGTGAATATGAGTGGGGGAGGGGCAGAGAGAGAAGGGAACAGAGTATCTGAAGCTGGCTGGATGCTGACAGCAGAGCACCTTATGTGGGGCTTGAACTCACAAGCCATGATATCATGACCTGAGCCAAAGTTGGAGGCTTAACCCAGGCACCTCTGGATAAATTCTTTCAATAGTCATGTTTTCTATAGTATACTTGGTCATGGAGTGAGTATTTAATGGCCTGAGGTAAAGTAATAATATACTACCAGACTATGGCATGTGTCTTTTTTGGTTTGTCAGGGGATTGGAAGAGGCAAGTTTGGAAGATCTGACATAAGAAAATCTGTGGGATAGTCACGCACATGTGTTTATGTGAATGGACACAAAACATATACACATTTGTGTCCTATCAAAATTCACTGGAGAGCATCTATCACAGAGTAAGAACACATAGCATGATTTACATTGTGGATTTCAGTTAGCCTCTGTCCTAATCCACTCCAGTGCTTTCACAATAGGCATATGAATGGGATAGGCATGTTGACAACTATGAACACTAATCATGGGGCCAGCAGAAGGACTCCTTCTCACGAAGTCTTATTGAGTTACTGCAGTTGTTGAAAGTCCAACCTGTCAACCACTCATAATCATAGACTGATGCTAAAATTCAATAAAATTCTATTCCATATGGAGACTAACCAGACATTTAGAACCAATAGATTATGTCAGATCTCCTCTGCTAAGAAGGGGCAACAACTTGTCCTTATTGAGATTATCTGTGTTCTGGGTATGAATTTGCCTTTCTTTGTGCACTGACTTAAATAATACCCTGTTCAAAGTCTCACTAAGATTCTAATTTACCAAATAACATTGTATAGCATGTTGACTTGAATGAGAAGAAATATTTAATCATGTAAGAGGTGTGACAATGTGCACATAACTACGGAATCTACCACTCCTACCATATATTGCTTCACCCGGAAACTTCCAGACTAATAGAATGTGGGAATGGACTCTCAAAGGTACATGTAAGGCATTATTTGGGGATAACACCTTGTTTGTTTGGAACATTTTCCATAACATGCAGTAAGTACTTTGAAGCAGCTATTATATGGTGTTGTGTTGATCATAGTTATAATATATTGGTCTGGAAATCAATGGGTGGAAGTAGAAATGACCTCCCTTGATATTATTCTTGACAGCTCACTTAGGGAAATTATATTTTCTAGGTGAAGGACTGCTTCTAGCTCTGGACACAGTAAGAACTTCACAAAACTCAAATCTACAAATGCCTCCATATTCTATATGCCTATAGGTCATCAAGAAAAAAAAAGGAAGCTACTATATCGTTAGAGGTAATTGTCTCTGATTATCATAAGAAAATAAGGCTGTTTCTACACAATGGGCTAGGGAGGAAAATATTATAAGTAAGAACTTCTCTTAGCACTTCCATTTTTATAATAACCAAGAATATGCAATTACAGCAAGCACAGCCTTACAAGGACACAGTAAACAAGGCTTACATCCTTTAAGAAGGAAGATTTTTATTACTCCAGGGAGGGTGGGGGACAGATCTACAGAAGTGCTGCCTGAGAGGAGGGAAATCTAGAAGAAGTAATATAGAAGGGATATAATAAATGTCAAATATGGCCTTGGAACCACCTACAGTAGCAGGGACCAGGGACTGTAGCTTATCTCACTGTACTTTCTGTTTTGAGACTTAAAAAAAAGGGACTTTCTTGAAAAATTAATGAAAGAACTGAAAAGTTAACATAGAAACTAGTAGATCAAATTCTAAAGTGTAGACTATTACAGACATTGTCAGTGCCTTCATTCCTCAACATTCTCATGCATACTAATCGTTTCTTACTGCATGCATATGCCATTTTCCATCTGAAGTCTTCCTCAGGCTTCAGACACATTTTCATTTAGCACACTAGGAGAAGGCTAGACGTGCTAAGCAGTTAATACCTTTGTAATCCATTCTCAATAAATCATAAAGGGAGGGTTGGTTGATAATTATTCCAGTTTCTTTGAGACTGGTCTGGGGCAATTCTAAAGGGTATTTTTCACTGTTTTCCAGAGATTGCCAGTAGCATTTAGCTCTAGTGGTCCATAGAATAACCTCCCTTTTAATATATTCTTCTATATCTACTTCTGTATTAGCTTGCTATTGCTGCTGTAACATATTACAGCAAACATAAAACAGCACAAATGTATTGTCCTACAGCTCAGGAGGTGAGATGTCCACAATGGTTTCACTGGGTCAAAACTAGTGTTGGCAGACACTGGAGGCTTTAAAAAACAATGTATTTCTTGCCTTTTTCAGTTTCACTTCCTTCATCTTCAAATTGCATCACTCTACTTAGTGCTTCTATAGTCAGATGGCCCTCTCTTTTGTAGTCAAATCTCCCTTTCCCTCACCCTTATAAGGACACTTATAATAACATTTTGAGCCCACTCAGATAATCCAAGATAATCTGTCCACCTCAGGATCCTTAATTTAATGACATATGTAAACCTTTTCACTATATAAGGTAAAGGTTCCAGGCATTAGGACATGGCTATCTTGAGGGCCATTATTCAGCCTAACACAGTTTCCTTCCCTTATCTGACTCACTTAATTCCCATCTCTACCATTCTTCTGGAATCAGTTCTCAAACAAACTACTTCCACTTAAATGCTAATCCCAGAGTCTGCTTCTAATGTTAGGAAGGCTACAATTATTTAGTGGTAATACCTGCCATAAAGCCTCCCTCCCTAGATTATAGCAATAAATCTCCAAATATTGTCTTGTCCCTTGTGCACAGCTTTCTGACAGTATTTTTCAATTCCATATACCATTGTTGATATTTTAATACGAAATACAAATCCCCAAGTCATTAACAAGGTCTCCAGTGGTACACAGGGCTTGGCCCTGCCTTTTTCCTCAGCAACATTCTCTCCCAAACATTCTGGACTGATTTCGGTTGTACATCTGCCCCAAGCCTTTTCTCCCAGCTTTAGATATTTTGTTCTTTCTACCCCAAACTTAAATCCTTTCTTTCATTCAATGCTTGGTTAAGCCCTATTGATCCTTAGTCTCATTGTAAATATGCTCCAGAAAGGTCTTCCCTAACAGTCCATCAAAATTAAGTCTCCTAATTATAGTAGCTCATAATACCTTATATTTCCCCTCTTTATTTCTTATCAAAATTTGTAATTATATTTGTATCTGATTAGTTCTTATCATCTACTACCATGGTAGCCTCTAAGCTCACAAGTCAAGGATCATATCTGATAAATTCTTAAACATAGCACCTATTGCCATGTCTGGCACATATAATCAATGCATATTGGTGAATAAATGAATAAAGAAGTAAATGAATGAGTAGAACTTTAAAGCCACCTCAGTCTTGCAAGATGCATTGTCTGGGAAGCATATCACATATGGAGGGAGTGAGCATGCTTTTTATTTTATTTTATCTGTTTTTGTCAGGACTGTGGTACAGAATATCTTTTTAAATGCAATGCATAAAATATTTAAATTCCACAAATAAGCTTTTCTTCTCCATTTTACTCTGTAGGCTATAAATATTTAGTGCTTTATTCATTTTCATATTTTCTAGCATAAGCTAATTTCTCTTCTCTGCAAACTGATAAGCAGTGTTAGAATCTGTGTCAATAGGTGGCATTAGCATTTGTGGTTCCTAATCTTAGCTAAGCCCTAGAATTCATTAAAGCCATTTATCTTCTTTCTGCTTTTCCCAAATTTCTGTCCTTTCCTTTGTTTTCATTTCTCTATGCCAGTTTTTCTTTCAATTGCTTCGCTTTTATAGTCAGAGGCAAGAAAGGTAATAACTATCAATATTGATTTTAATATTGCTCAATGCAAATCAAGAAGTTACTAATTTCTTAAAAATTTTTTTTAAATATTTATTTATTTTTGAGAGAAAGAGAGAGACAGAAGGTCAGAAAGAGAGGGAGACACAGAATCCAAAGCAGGTTCCAGGCTCTGAGCTGTCAGGACAGAGTCCAACACGGGTCTCAAACTTATGAACCATGAGACCACGACCAGAGCAGAAGTCAGACACTTAAGCGACTAAGCCACCCAGTTGCCCCATTAATTTCTTATTTTTTATCATTATCTTTTATTTTCCTTTTTCTTCAATTTACAACAAATTTGATAGTTATATTTTATAATAATTTCCTCTTCGTCTCCACTATCTCCCCCCAGTGTCAAGTTAATCTTTTTTCCATGCCTTTGCAAGGACTCAGTCATTGACAAAGATTTTTCAACTACCTCAGAAATTCAGTTTATTTAAAATTTATTCGGGGCGCCTGGGTGGCTTAGTGGGTTAAGCGTCCGACTTTCACTTAGGTCATGATCTCGCGGTTCGTGGGTTCGAGCCCTGCGGCGGGCTCTGTGCTGACTGCCAGCTCNCTGATCACGCTGTCTCTCTCTCTCCTAGAAATAAATAAAAATATTTTAAAAAATTTAAAAAAATAAAAAAATAATAAAATTTATTCATTGATTGATTCATTCAATAAATATTCACTGAATGCCTACTATAAGCCCAACACTCTTCTAGGGATCCAGAAGAGGACAGAATGAAGTCTCTATCTTCATGAAGCTTAGATACTGTTGTATAAGCTAAGAAAAAGTATAATAACCATATGAATCTAATATATATGGGCTCTGGAGAAAAATAAAACAGGGTACATGAAATAGGGATTGAATGGGACAAATATATGTCTTGTTACTATTTTAAACAGAGTGGTAAGTGAAAACTTTGTTGAGGAGATGAGTGTATTAGTTAGGTTTCTCCAAAGAAATGGAGTCATATATATATATTTTTTTTTTCTTTCTTTTCTCTTTGAGTAAAGCATATTATCCTTATAATGTAGCCAGGCCTCACTCAATAAGTTAGAGTCCTTAAAGAGATAAAACTGAGGTCTCCTAAGGAGGAAGGAATTCTTTCAGACCACCTTGGAACTCAAGACTCGGTAACATCAACTCCAGCCAGAATTTCCAGCGTGCTGGCATGCCTTGCAGATTTCAGACTCACCAGCCCCAACATTCACATGAGAGATTTATTTTAAGGAGTTAGATTTTGGATTTTGGACTTTGGATTTTACCCTGGGTTACTATCAGAAAGGTAACATGATTTGACTTTTTTTTTTTTAAAGGGAGGTTCTAAATGTTATGTAAAGAATACACTATAGAGGAGCAAGTGTGGAGAAGGGAACAAATTGAGAAGCAGTAATTTAGGAGAGAAATGATTGTGGTTTTAATGGAAGTTATGAGAAATATCAGATTTTGAAAAAAAATATATATACATTGTGTGTCTGTGTGTGTGTGTGTGTCTGTGTGTGTCTGTGTGTGTCTGTGTGTGTGTGTGTGTGTGTGTGTGTGTGTAGTTCCTGCATTCAAATCATAGGTGTTGATTGCAAGTCTGGATGACGAAAGTTACCATGTATCCAAATCCCTTAAGTTACTGAGCTTTGGAGAGTGATAATTTATTTGCTGAAGGTTACCTCTATTTTGAAGGTAGAAATCCCTTATTTCGTATTATTCATGAGGTTTCTGCTTCCCTGATCAAACCCTAATGGATATACATGGTACTTAAAGCTGTGGAACTAGATCAAATTACTTAGAGAGTATAGCATAACTATAGAAACAGTCTAAGAATCGGGTCACTGGTCAGCCTTCTCTTTAAAGATCAATTTTATGAGAAGAAACATGTAAGTGAGATTGAGAAACAGCAGCCTATTTGGTAGAAAAAGAAATAGAAAAAATTTCGAAAGAAAGTTACGGATTATACCAAATATTACTGACAAGTTGAATAAGATAAGCAATGAGTTGACCATTGCACTGGACAGAGCAAAACAGGCAAGGAAGACATTATTCAAGACTATTGCAGTAGAAGAGAGTGACTAACCACAGCTCTGTTGAAACAAAAAAATGGAGAGTATTTAAGAATAGAGTGTGCTACCCTCCTACACTGTTGGTGGGAATGCAAACTGGTACAGCCCCTCTGGAAAACAGTGTGGAGGTTCCTCAGGAAACTAACAATAGAACTCCCCTATGACCCAGCAATAGCACTGCTAGGAATTTACCCAAGGGATACAGAAATGCTGAGGCATAGGAGCACATGTACCCCAATGTTCATAGCAGCACTCTCCACAATAGCTAAAACATGGAAAGAGCCTAAGTGTCCATCAACAGACGAATGGATCAAGAAGATGTGGTTTATCTATACCATGGAATACTACATGGCAATGAGAAACAATGAAATCTGGCCATGTGTAGCAACATGGATGGACCTTGAGGGTGTTATGCTGAGCGACATAAGTCAGGCAGAGAAGGACAAATGTCATATGTTTGCACGTATAGGAGGATTAGGAGGAACTTGACGGAGGAACAAGGGGGAGAAGAAGGGCGGAAATGGTGGGGGAAAGGGAGAGAGGCAAACCATGAGAGACTCTTGAATGCTGACAAAAACTGAGGACTGATGGATGTGGGGGGGAGGGGGGGATGGGCATGGAGGAGGACACTTGTTGGGATGAGCACTGGGTGTCATGTGGAAACTAATTTGACAATAAACTATTTGTAAAAAAAAAAAAGAATAGAGTGTGCTATTGGGAAAATAGTAGAGGATATGGGTGGAGGTTGATCACTGTGATTAGGACACCTGTATTATCAATGGATGCTTATCAAAATTAGGCTCCTTCCCTCCCACAATGACTGGGAGATGGGGCCTTATCTTTCTTAATGTTTCCATTTCAAAAGGATGGCTCCCAGTCCTTGAGAAATACAATCTTGGTTTCTAAAACTGGCAAGAAGCTGAGATTTACAGTTGTAAGTATTTTTTTGAAGTAAGTGCTCTAAGAAAAGGGAAGCCAGGGAGGAGCCTATAGTCAGGAAGGTACCTGTTGAAAGTTTAGTCAAGCTAAGGGGAACATTAAAGACTGTCTTGATCAACTTATTAGTGTAGAGATCATTAACGGTCTTGGTAAAAGCTGTTTGGGTGGAGTAATGGGAACAAAGGGTTAATCACAGTAGGTTCAAGAGAGAAAAGAAGAGGCAATGGAGATACAGAAGAGAGACAACACTCAGAATCTCTCTGTCAAGGAGCAGAGGAATGGTCTGACAGCTGGAAAAGGAAGTGATGGTCAAGAGAAGATTATGTAGGATGAGAGAAATAACTCCAAGTTTGTATGAAGATGAGAATGATTCAGTAGGGAGGGAAATATTAATCATGCAAGAAGCAGAGAGGACAAATGCTAGAGGGAGGTTCTTAAGTCATCAAGAGTCCCAAGATCTATGTGCAATTTAGGGGGTTGACCTTAGGAACACTAATTGCTTTTCATAGTTAACAATAGGGAGGGCAGAGCCTTTTCAAATCAAGGGCAGGAAGGTGAGGAGATATATTGATGAAAATCTGTGGAAGGTCTGTTCTGTTTACATGATGGGAAGCTAGATTTTTAGCTCAAGTTTAAGGATGGGGGAGATACAGATAAAGGATTAAAACACAAAGAGGAGGTATGAAATAGTTGTCAAAGGACAATAAGAGTGGATGGACTAAAAAACATGGATTGCTCAGGCAGCACTAGTGGTTCACTAAATATCAGCTCATCAGTGTAAAGTAAGATCAGTCAGCATGACTATCCAGATGTTGTCACGGTCAGGGGCAGATATGTTTGACTGGGATTGGGGAATCACCTAGGTAAATATGACAAAGAGAGAAACTTTGAAGACTATACATTTTTTACTATATACAAAATCAGTATCTTCTTCATATCATCTCTCACACCAATATATTCTTCTGCCTTTAAATATTTTAGTTACAGAGTATTTTCTTGCCTGTTTTCAATGAACAAGTATTTATCTAGTACTACTAATAACAGCTAGTATTTGCTTGGCACATAACTATGTTGTAGTCACCTTTATACACACTTCACCAGTATTTTTACTCCCTTAATCTTCATATCAATCCTAAGTGAGAGGTAATATTATCTGCTCTTTCCAGATGAAGGCACTGAGGCACAGAGAAATTAAATAACTTGCCCCAAGATCAGACAGTAAGTAGCTGAGATATAAATCCAGTACGAGGTTTCCAAATCTGGGCTACTAATCACTACATTGCAGTTGTCTGTGAATTAAATAGCCTGCAAGCAAGCAGATAAGGTTTAATTAACAAATTAGCTAGGAAAACATACATCCATGAAACAAAGTGAGAAAAATAGATTGATATAATTGTATTAGTACCCAATGTTTACTAATTGGAAATTCATGTATGGGATAAGGAATTGTCAGAATGGATTTTGACATGGGTGGGATATGAAGAAAACAGAGAAAAGCATCCCAGGTAGTGGAACAGCAGAAACGAAGTCTGGGAGGTGGGCTTGCACCTAATGCACTAAGGAAGAGAGGAAAGGGCATGCCTGGGGCAAGGTGAGATTGGATTTGTATGGGAGCACTGGGAAATAAATTTAGTTGGGCAAAGGGGAAGGGACTAATGGGAAATAGATTTGTGAGTGGGGGTATTGCAGAAGAAGCTAGGGACAAGGGAGGAAAGGGATGTCTTAAGATGTATGCAAGGAGCTTACCTGATTGGTTGGTACTGAGAACCCCTCCTGGTGAGTCACATAAAGAGCAAACCACACTTGACCTCACCAGGATGGAGGAGGCCAGCAGCCTGGGAAAGCATGGAAAACAAGGGCTGTAGCCATGTTATTTTCTTCCTTTCCTTCTCCTCTCCTCTTTGCTTACTTTCTTTCCCAGTGTCTACCTTAGGTTTAGTGGAATATTCATAGAATGGGTGACTACATGAATAAGGAAGTGAAGAAAATAATTTCTGTGTTTTAGAATTTTTCATAGACCAACAAAGTATTAATGTTAATAACAAAATGTGAATGTTTTAAAAGGGAAGCAGTTTAGAAAGAACAAAGTTTCAGGGCACCCGGTTAAGTATTAATACTATGCTGTCAGCAATGCACTCACATGTGTCAGAGTTGCTCATTAGTTGCCTAAGAGAAGTCATATCCAGCATTTAAACCTGGTAGAAAACGGTGGTTCTTGGTCAAAATTCATTGTGCAGCTCCAGAAGAATAATGAAGAGAGGTGTGTCTTTCCTTCCCCCCCGCCCCCCCCACTCCTCATCCCTAGCTGGGAGGCCTGAGAGTAACACATAATAACAGGATAATAACAGCAGCTGTGCTTATAAATATCCCCCTCCTGTGGAAAGAGGGTTGTTCAGCTAGATGCAGACCCGGTGTGTAATTATATATTTACAAGACATACATAATAATAGTTAGATGGTAAACACGAAGGAAGTAAAATAAGGGGGAAAAAAACTAAGTAGTGAATGCAAAGAGATTTTAGAAATACCCTGCTGCTCAGTGTAGCATGCACAGTTTTTTATGAATAAATTTTATGTGTGCAAATAAAGTAAGAGAAGTTAATTTGACAGCTAACAATATCAAGTGGAAAAATCACCTTTAGAAAACTGGTGAATTTATTTTCCCCCCCCCCCCCCCCCCNTGAAATTGTAAAGCTTGGATTTTCTGTTCTCTAAAAATAGAATTATAGTGATTCATGGCTAGTGAGATGGGTTGTGCTGTGTCAGCTTGGTTCATCTGGAATGTGTTTTCCCAGAATTCCCTGCAGGGTTCTGTATTAGAGGAATCTGTACCTGATTGGGAAAACAGAAGTGGCAGCTATTAACCTCTGAAGGTACTGTGCTTACACACAGTAACAGAAAGGAACCCTAATGCCATGACTTTTTACTCATCCTCCCTCTCTCATCTACGAAGTGTCTATGCTAGTCTTGTGTCCTTTTTTTTTTTTAAGTTTACTTATTTTTGAGAGTGAGAGAGAGTACACGTACACACGAGTGGGGAAGAGGCAGAGAGAGAATCCCAAGTGGGCTCTGCGCTGTCAGTACACTGAGCCTGAGTCCCACTGTGGACTGGACCCACAAAGTGCGAGATCATGACCTGAGCTGAAACCAAGAGCCAAATGTTTAACCAACAAAGCCACCCAGGGCCCCTTACTCTTACATCCTTATAAAATGTTTTATTAAATTATTGAATTGTAGGAATTATTTTTATTTTTTGATACAAGTCTTGCTCAAATTTACATACTATAAATAATTCCAGTTTGTGACTTACCTTTTCTTTTCTTTTTTTTTTGATAATATCTTTTGAAGGGCTGGAGTTTTAAATTTGGGTGAAGTACAGTTTATCAATTTTTATTATTTTATGGCTAAGCACTTTTAAAGTTCTGTCTAAAAAATTCTTTGCCTAACCTAGTAACATTAGATTTCTTCCTATATTTTTTCTAGTTTTATCTTTTTTGACTTTTTGTTTAAACCTATATCTGTATATGATATGAGTTAGACTGAGATTTGCTTTTTTCTATTTGGATAACCAACACCATTTGTTAAAAATATTTCACAAAAATAAATATGCTGCAATTTTGACTAGAATTATGGTGGATCTATAGATCTATTTGAAGGAAAATGACATCTTTAAAAAAATACCAAGTCTCCTGGAGCGCCTGGGTGGCTCAGTTGGTTAAGCGTCCAACTTCAGCTCAGGTCATGATCTCAGGTCATAATGTCACGGTTGGTTCATGGGTTCCAAACCTGCGTCAGGCTCTGTGTTAAACAGCTAGCTCAGAGCCTGGAGCCTGTTTTGGATTCTGTGTCTCCCTCTCTCTCCGACCCTCCCCTGCTCATACCGTCTCTCTCTCTCTCAGAAATAAATAAAAAAAAAATTAAAAAAAATTTTTTTAAATACCAAGTCTCCTAATCCATAAATATAATATAGCTTTCTCTAAATTCTCCCAGCAACGTTTTGTAGTTTTCAGTGTAGAGGTCAGTAAATCCGTGGGCAAATTTGTTTCTCTAAGGATTTAATGTTTTTTTGATGCTGAATCTTGGAGGAGAGGATTCCAGAAAGTTATTGTTTGTCTTGTGGGTTTTGTTATTTTGTTTTGGCAATTTTTTTTTTTTGGTCTTTTGATTCCTTAGGGCTGCAAGTAAAGTCAATTTTACTTCTTCCTTTCCAATATCTATGCTTTCCCCCAACTCTTTCTTGCTTTATTAGAGTAGCTTAGCATCTCCACTATAATACTGAAAGCAAGTGGTGAGAGCAAATGTCCTTGCCTTTTTCTCTGGTGCTAAGAGAAAATGATCCATCTTTCATCATTGAACATGATTTTTGCTTTAAGATCTTTTGTAGATTTCCTCTATAAAATTGAAGATTCTGTCTATTCCTAGTTGTCTGTCTGTCTTCTATTCCTAGTTTATCATGCATGGATATTCAATTTTATCAAATTCTTTTTCTGCCTCTATTGATATGATGAAATGATTTTTTTTTCTCCTTGTTCTACTAGCCATGATTAATTGCATCCCTTTCAAATGTTGAACCAGTCTTGCATTCCCAGGATAAACCCCACTCAATCATAATGTATTTTGTTTTTTACATAATTCTAGATTTGATTTGCTAATGCACCATTGAGGATTTTATGCCTGTGATCATGAGGAATATTTATCTGTAATTCTTTTTTGTAAAGTTTTTGTTAGGTTTTAGTATCAGGATTGCACTGGCCTCATAAAATGGATGGTTCTCTCCTCCTGTTTTCTGAAAGATACTGCAAAGAGTGGGATTATTTCTTCCTTGAATGTTTTTTAGCGTTCACCAATGAAGCCATCTGTATCTGAATTTTTTTTTAAGCTTTTCATTGCAAATTAAGCTTCTGTAATCCATGTAGGGGTCTTCAGATTTTATATTTCTTCCTAAGGCACTTTTGGTAAATTGTATTTTTTAAGGAATTTGCCCATTTCATTTAAGCTTTCAAATTTATTGGCATGAGTTGTTGGAATTAACCCTTAGTATCTTTTTTTAAAATGTTTATTTTTGAGAGACAGAGAGAAAGACAGAGCATGAGTCGGGAAGGGGCAGAAAGAGAGAGAGACACACAGAACCCAAAGTAGGCTCCAGGCTCTGAGCTGTCAGCACAGAGAATGATGCAGGGCTCCAACTTACAAACCACAAGATCATGACCTGAGCCAAACTTGGTCGCTTAATCACTGAGCCACCTAGGTACCCCTACCCTTTAATATCTTTTTAATACTTACAGGATCTGAAGTAATATCTTCTTCTATTTGTGATATAGTATTTTCCTCCTTCTTGATTAGTCTTGCTAGATCAATGTTATTAATCTTAAAAAAAAAAACTTTTAGCTTTGTTAATTTTCTGTCATTTATCTATTTTGTATTTTATTATTTCCTTCCTATATCTATCATTGAATGAAATTTCTCTTCTTTTTTTAGGCTGTTAAAGTAGAAATTTAAGTAATTCATTTTAAATGTTTCTTCTTTTCTAATCTAGGTATTTAAAGATATACATTTTCCTCTAAGACCTATGTTAGCTGATTGTCACAAATTGTGAAATATATTGTTATTTTCACTCAGTTCAACATACTTTCTCATTTCTCTTACTATGTCTTATTTGCTACATAATTTACTTAGAAGTATGCTATTTAATTTCCAAATATTTGAAGTTTCTACATAACTTATTTTTTAATTTTTCAGTTCAATTAGCTTGCAATCAGAGAAAACCTTTAAGAATTCAATGTTTTCTGGGCACCTGGATGGTTCAGCTGGCTAAACATCTGACTCTTGATTTTGGCTTAAGTCATGATCCTAGAATCGTGGGATTGAGCCCTGCATCAGGTTCCATGCTGACAGTGCAGGGCCTGCTTGGAATTCTCTCTCTTCTTATCTTTCTGCCCCCTCCTGTTCACATACATGCATGTGCTCTCTCTCTCTTTCTCTCTCAGAAAAATAATTCAAAGTTTTCAATTTTACTGAGACTTACTTCACCATATTATATCTTGGTGAATGTTTAGTGTGTACTTGAAAAGAATTGTAATCTGCAGTTATTGATGTATTGTTTCATAAATACCAATTTGGTGATAATGTTCTTCATATCTTTTATATCATTACTTTTTAAAAAACATATATAATTGACATACAACATTATTGTAATTTTATGTATACCACATGATGATTTTAGATTTGTATTTGTACCTTTTGTAGGTTTGTTTACCTATTTTATCATGTACTGAGAGAAGAATGTTAAAAATATAAGGAAGCAGGGCACCAGTTTGACTCTTCCAACTCATCTTTGTTTGAGCATCCAACTCCGGGTTTTAGCTCCAGTCATGCTCTCAAAGTTCATGGTTTCCAGCCCCACCTCAGGCTATGCTCTGACAGCATAGGGCCTGCTTGGAATTCTCTCTCTCTCTTTCTCTCTGCCCCTTCCCCTTGTGATCACTCTGTCTCTCAAAATAAATAAACTTGAAAACAAAGGAAACAATCCATAAAACTAATAGGCAACCAACGGTATGGGAAAAGATAGTTACAAATGACATATCAGATAAAGGGTTAATATCCAAAATCTATAAGGAACTCACCAAACTCCACACCGGAAAAACAAACAACCCANAAATAACAAAAACTTGAAAAAAATCTAAGGAAACTATGATTGTGAATTATCTATTTCTTCCATTAAGTGTCAATTTTTGTTTCATGTATTTTGAAGTTCTGGTATTAGATGCATACAGATTTGTGATTATTATATCTTCTTGATTAATTGATCCTTATGTTGAAGACTGCCTTATGAAAGACATATAGCCATATTAACTCTGTCTTATGTTACCGTTTACATGGTATGCGTTTTCTTCATCCTTTTACTTTCAACCTATCTGGATCACCTTATGTAATGCACATTCTATGTCATTAGTCTTTATTTGGGTCTCATTGTTTACCCAGTCTGACAATCATTGCCTTTTAATTGGGATGTTTAGACAAAATAAATACAATTATTGGTACAGTTACATTTAAATCTACCTACCATCTTGCAATTTTTTTTTAATTTTCCCCAATTGTTTTCCCTCTGTTGCTTTTTCCTGACTACTTGGGGTTAATCAAATACATTTAGTATTTGATTTTATTTCCCATAATGACTTTAGCCATTTGTATTGACAATTTAATTTCTTACATGTACAATGATCTGCATGCTTTACTAATCGCAGTCTCTTAGTGTTATTATTTTACCACTTTACAATTCCTATTTTACAAATATAAACCTCTTATGCAGAACAATTCTATATACCTGCCACCACCTACCCTTTGGGATATCATTAATATCATTTATTCTGCATATACTATAACACACCTGTACCATATTTTTTTTGTTTAAAAATGCCAGTTGCCTTTTAAGGAAATGAAAATAAATATACAATCTTTTATATTTACTCACATATTATAATTTCTGGTGTTTTTTCTTCCCACGGATCTGAATTGCTATCTGGTGTCATCTTCCTTCAGCTAAAACAATAATTAACTTCTTACATTTCTTATACTGTAACTCTGATGGAATTGAATTCTCTCTTCATTTATTTGTATAAAAATGCCTCTTTTTTCGTTTTTACTTCAGTTTTGAAAGATATTTTTGCTGAATGGATAAACTTGTATTAACAGTTTATTTTTCAGTATCTTAAATAAATTTGTTCTATCATCCTCTTCCATTGTTCCTAAAGTGAAATCAGATACCATCTATAATGTTGTTCAGTTGTAATATTTCTTTTCTTCTTTGGCTGCTTTCAAGTTTTTCACTTCATCTTTGGCTTTCAACAATTTGATATGATGTGCCTAGCTATATTTATTCTGCTTAGGGCTTGCTGAGCATTTTACATCAGTAAGTTGATGTTTTTTCATCAAATTTTAGATTTATGCTATTACTTCTTCAAGCATCTACTAGCCTTTTGAGACTTTAGCTAGTTACTAGACTTTTGATATATTGCTCAGATCACTGAGGCTCTGTTCATTTTTCTTGAATCTCTTTTTTTCCATGTTCTCCCCATTGGAAGAAACTTGATCTATCTTCAAGTCAACTAACCTTTCTTCTAGTGTCTCCAATCTGGGCAAGGGACCAGACATGAGTTTCTAAAAGAAATCCTTATCTCTGATAGCTACGAGGTCAACATTTCTGAAAATCTGATTCAAAGGGTAAACATGTTGGTGTCAGAACATTATGTAACATTGTGGCATACCTTATTCCCAAGGAGACATTGGAGATGTAATGACCTGTACTTGAGAAAAACACCTTCACTGAAATATAAAAATGTCCTCTCTCTCAGTTATTGTCATGCTATTCTAATTCTAATAATGCATGTTTCATACACATTGTTATTTCATATGCAAATTCTATAACTATTTCATATGTATAATTATTGCTTAAAATTATAAATGAAAATTATTAATTTATCTCTAATAAAAATTCTCAAGTGTATTCTTTGCCCATTTGTTATGGGTTTTTTATATTTTTTATTTATTTTTTCTAAATTTTTAATGTTTTACTTATTTTTGAGAGAGACAGAGAGACAGTGTGAGCAGGGGAGGGTCAGAGAAAGAGGGGGATACAGAATCTGAAGCAGACTCCAGGCTCTGAGCTAGATGTCAGCACAGAGCCTGACACAGGGATCGAACCCACAAACGGTGAGATCATGACCTGAGCCGAAGTCGGACACTTAACCTACTGAGCCACCTAAGTACCCCATTGTTATAGTTTTATAAGGCACTTTGAAAATTTGAAGATTGGCAGGACTATATTAAGTCTGCTCACTGTTCCATAGGAAAAAATATATATAATTTTTAATTTATATGTTTTATCTCAGGCTTATCTACATTTGACTATAAGATTCTAAGTAAAAAAGTAACAGGTAAAATTGGAAACTATGTTGTCTATTATAAAGAGTTTTTTCTGTACCCAACAAAATTGAGAAAGTGACTCTAATGATTGGATCACAAAACCAGTGATTTCCAGTTCTTTGTTTTAACAACTTGGAAAGCCTAGTCAAGTCATCAGCTGAGAAAGCATTGAAAATAGTTTGCAGATCTATGATATTTGGTATTTAACCAGGAAAAAGAAACTTAAAAGAATTGAGTGACATTGCTAATACAAAGTTCCCGAAATTTCCAAATTCCACCTTCTGGTAATAAATTTAAATATTTAATTTCAGTTCACAAACATATTTGGTGTCAGAGAAGTATGAAAAAATTGTGGAAAAAATACAGTGAAGTCACTCGGAAGTAAAATAGAAATACTAGTTTAAATTAAAAATAGGACTTGAAGAGTTTCTGTGATTTACAAATGGATGAAAATAGTAGAAAAATCACACATTATTTAGATAACATTAGATACATTTAAAAGTTGAGGTTACAGATTTATTTTAGTGCTAAAGTCACAAAATACCTGTGTGCCAGTTATCAATTTATTGCCTCTCAGTCTACATTCACTATCTATCCTGTGATAATGGATTTAGACCCTTTAAACATCTGTCCTTTGCAGCAAGCATGACATTAGGCGTTATCATTAGAGGCAGCAGGAGGAATATTGCAAAAGGAAGAGGCTTTTCTTCCCAGTTCCAGTGTACTGCTCTCTGGGGGTTTTCCTTACTCCTACTTTATAGTTGATGTCCATGGGGACATCCAGTGTCTCTCTGTCCCACTGCATGCCCAGAACATGCAGTCCCTCAGTAAGATCATGATCCCAGGCCCCACTTGTGACATCACTGTTTCCTTCTGACATGGGCACTGCCTCTGCTTGGTCTTATGCTGCTCTACTGGTAGACAAGCTTCTGATGCAATGATTCCGTCTGTGCATCCATCCGCCCATCAGCACTCAGCTCCCGCCGAGTATGATTTCTCCAGTGGTGTGTCCTACAGGGTGCAACTTTCTCGGCTTCTGGTTTTTGCAGAGTGTCATTTTTCTGATGCTGAGTTCCTTCAGACCACTATTTCTCAGGCACTGGGCTCCTTTAAGGTATGGGTGTTGTTGTTGTTGTTGTTGTTGTTGTTGTTGTTGTGTTAGCACCTGGCTCCTACAGAGGGCAACTTCTTCAACTCAGTGCGGTATGCTGCGTGCAGTGGCCAGCAGTTAGCCTTAACTCACTTCTCCTCCAGTTAATTTTTAGCACGTCCTGAAACATAGCATGTCCCCTTGAATGGCTTCCACAGAACCCTAGACAGATTCCAGCAAGTCTCACCAGCTGCAGCGACTCAGTGATTTCTCTACCATTCAGTGAGCCCTGCCCTGCCCTCTGCAAAGAAGTATGGTTCTCAGCCCAAGATGGGTGGGATAGTGGGTGTTAATTCTTCCCTGAGTGTTCTTTATTAGCCTCAGAGATAGGAGATGATACTCATTATATCTGATATTCATTCATTTTATAATGTTTGGGTTTTTTTTAAACTTCTTATTAGCTAATTCCCTGTTACTCCAAATTCTGTTATAGTTAAAAATTCTTTGCTTTGTCTTTAGAATTAAATTATTATTCTTATTAAGCATCTTTGTTTTTAAAAATATACCTTTTGTATTATAGTTTGTGTTTATTTTCTGTGATTAATTGGGTATAATTCTGGTTAAATGGAAATTATTTACCAGTATACATTTTACCAGTGAGTAGGTAAATGCTTTACTTCTTGAACTTTGGACTGTCAATTTCAACTTCATTTTATGTTTACAGTGGATGAAAAGTCAGCTGATTATAGAAATGTTGGATTATATTTATTTATTTTTTATACATTGTAGAGGCTTCTCTGTTGTCATATGTCATCTAAAGTTGCTGAGAATTCTAAAGTCATCTTCCTATTTTCCCTTTTAAATGGCCTTCTGTTTCTTTTCCCTGGATGCTTGCAAATTTCCTTCTTTAAACTTGAAAATCAGTGAGTGTGCTGGGTAATCTGTCTTTTTTTTATCTTTATTAATGTTTTTTAGTCACTGAAATGCAGTGAATGTTTTGAATCTGTCTATTCAGTTTTTCTTTCATTATGAGAAATGTTCTTTTCATTTTTATTGTTCTTATTGTGATAAGAACACTTAACATGAAATCTATCCTCTTAACAGATTTTTTGAAGTATGCAATACAGTATTGTTATCTATAAGCTAATGTTATACAGCAAATCTCTAGAACTTATTCATATTTCATAACTGAAATTTTATATCCATTGATTAACAGCTCCCTTAAGCACTGAGCTCCTCCAAGTTGTGATTTTGTTTTTTAGCACCTGGATCCTGCAGAGGGCGACTTCTTCAACTCTATGCAGTGTGCTGCGTGAACATTCCCATCTTTGATTCTATGAATGTGACTATTTTAGTTACCTCATATAAGTGGAATCATGAACTATTTATCCTTTGGTGATGGGGCTTATTTCCCTTCACACAATATCCTCAAGGTTCACCGATATTGTTGTAAATGGAAGTATTTCCTTCTTTTTAAAGGTTGAATAATATTTCAAAATATGGTAGGTGTGTACTTTACCATTCATCTGTCAATGAACATTTAATTGTTTCTACATTTTGACTATTATGAATAATGCTACAATAAATGTAGACGTGCTAACATGATTTCAGTTCCTTTAGATAAATGCCTAAAAGCAGGATTGCTGGATCATCTGGTAGCTCTATTTTTAAGTTTTTGAGAAGCCTCCATATTGTTTTCCATAGCAGCTGCACCATCCCTACCAACAGCATACAGGGGTTCCAATTTCTGCACATTTTTGTCAACACTTGGCTTCTTTAGTTGTTGTTGTTGTTTTTTATATAATAGCCATCCTAACAGATGTGAAATGATATCATTATGGTTTTGATTTGCATTTCCCTGATGATTAATGATGCCCAGCATCATTTCTATTCTTATTGGCCATTTGTATGTCTTTTGGAAAAATGTCGATCCAAATTCTTAGCCCATTTCTAAAATCAACTTATTAGTTTTGTTTGTTTGTTTTGCTGTTAAGATGTAGAATTCCCTTATATATTTTAGAAAATAACCTCTCATCAGATATACTCATTATTATTACAGGACACAAAAATCTACAAAAATCAGTCGCAATTCTATACACTAATAATAAATTATCTGAAGAGGAAATTAGAAAACCTATCCCATTTATAATAGCATCAAAAAAGAATAAAATACTTAAGATTAAGCTTAACTCAGGAGGCAAAAGATTTGTATGCTGAAAACTATAAAACATTGATGTCTCTCTTTCTGTGTCCCTTCCCTGCTCATGCTCTATCTCTCTCTGTCTCTCAAAAATAAATGGGTTGGAGGCAAGATGGCAGAGAAGTAAGGAGCTCTGTACATTTTGCCTGCACCCATCTCTCAAACAGAGAAGGCCTGAAGTCGGAGGACACTGAGCCACAGGAGTTTGGGAAGAGTAAGAGACAGAGTACACTGGGAAGGAAACCTCATAAGTGCGTGAGTGTGAACTGGGGAAGATAAAAGCGGGACTGGACCCAGAGATATGGGGGGAAGGGAGGGAACCCGGCTTGCATGCAGCTGCAGTGAGTGATAAACCGGCGAGTGGTGGTGGGCTGCCACGAGTCCAGGGGAAAGGAAAGAAAAGCTGAGATTGCTCATAGAACCGTCCCTGGAGAAGAGAAAAAACCTGGGCTTGGAAAGACAGTGTTTTTTTAGCTCTGGCTGGGGTGCTGACTTTAAACTAGGTGCCCTGGTCCCAGAAGGCGCCAGGAAAAACTGAACTGCTGTGCGCGCCGCACCACGCACGGCAGCAGCCTGGTGAACCGGCAGCAATGCCTGTGGGGCGGTCCTGGCGTCTGTTGAAGTGGCAGCGGCGGCAGCGGCGACCTGGTGAAGCGGCAGTGGTGCGTTGCAGGACGTGGACTCTATGGACCTGAAGTTGCTACGTTCCCGTAACGCACTCAGGTTGTATCCCTGCTTGACCCTGGCGGATCTGAGGCTGTGACACTTCCCCCACACCCCCACTCAACCCCCAGGGAACAGGGAAGCAGCGACCTGTGGGACTGTTCAGGGTAGTATAACAAAGTCCAGGGACTGGGACCTTGAAACAGGCGGAGTGTGGAGCATAGAACTCAGCCCACCTTGGCTACATCCTCAGCACAGGGAAATCGGACTGAAGAAGTGATTTGCAATGCTTGGTTGAGAAGGGACTGGGGTGACGCCATTCTTCTCCCCACAACCACCAAGTAGGGACCTCAGGGAGGCCAGCAGACACAGTGGAGACAAGACCTGCCTACACCAAATCACACCCATCCCCTCCAGATAGCTGTTTTGTTGTTGTTGTAGCTGTTTTTACCTGAGCCTGGGTTTGCGTGTTTATTGGTTTTGTCTGTGCGTTTGTGTACCTGTGTTCCCTCTCTGGTTGTCTGTTTTCTTTTTCCAGGGCTGCCTCAAGAAAGAAGCCAAACTACACATGGTGGATAGTCCCAAATACCACTACCAGTAGGGAAACAAAATAACCAAACACTCAACAAGAGAAACCAAGAGACGCCATCCAAAGAACACCTCCTGAACAGACAGGCCCTGAACAGTCAAAAGAGCCCTCTCTAATACAGCAGAACTCGCAGGGGCCGTGTGTACAACAAGCTTTTAAAATTAACAAGAGATAGAAAGCTAACCAAAATGACGAAACGGAAGAACTCTCCTCCAAAGAAACTCCAGGAAGAAATGACAGCTAGAGAACTGCTCAAAACAGATATAAGCAACAAAAC
>NW_027530073.1:112757-113892 GCF_008692635.1 Crocuta crocuta
AAAAAAAAAACCTCCCAACAAATAAGAGACCTGGGCCAGATGGCTTCCCTGGGGAATTGTACCAGACATTTAAAATGGAATTAATACCAATTCTTCTCAAGCTATTCCAAAAAATATAAATTGAAGGAAAACTTCCAGACTCATTATATGAAGCCAGCATCACTCTGAATCCCCAGCCAGACAGAAATCCAGCAAAAAAAGAGAACTATAGGCCAATATCCTTAATGAATACGGATGCAAAAATCCTCAACAAGATACTTGCAAATCAAATCCAACAGCACATAAAAAGAATTATCCACCATGATCAAGTGGGATTCATTCCTGGGTTACAGGGCTGGTTCAATATTCACAATTCAATCAATGTGAAACATCACATCAACAAAGAAAAGATAAAAACCATATGATCCTGTCGATAGATGCAGAAAAAGCATTTGACAAAATACAGCATCCCTTCTTAATAAAGACCCTCGAGAAAGGTGGGCTAAAAGTAACTTCCTTAAACATCATAAAAGCCATCTATTAGAAGCCCTCAGCTAACATCATCCTCAATGGGGAAAAAAGCTGAGAGCTTTCCCCCTGAGATCAGGAATACAACTCTCACCACTGTTGTTTAACATAGTGCTGGAAGTCGTAGCATCAGTCATCAGACAACAAAAGGATATAAAAGGCATCAGAATTGGCAAAGAAGAAGTCAAACTTTCACTTTTTGCAGACTCCACCAGAAGCCTACTAGAACTGATCCAAGAATTCAGCAAAGTTGCAGGGTACAAAATCAATGTGAAATTGGTTGCATTCTTATACACCAAAATTGAAGCAACAGAAAGAGAAATCAAGGAACTGATCCCATTCACAATTGCACAAAAAACCATAAAGTACCTAGGAATAAACCTAACCAAGGATATAAGAGATCTATATGATGAAAACTATAGAAAACTTATGCAGGAAATTGAGGAAGACACAAAGAAATGGAAAAACATTCCATGCTCATGGATTGGAAGAATAAATATTGTTAAAATGTCATTACTACCCAAAGCAATCTACACATTCAATGCAATCCCAATCAAAATTGCACCAGCATACTTCTCAAAACTAGAACAAACTATCCTACAATTTGTATGGAACCACAAAAGACCCC
>NW_027530073.1:114323-185551 GCF_008692635.1 Crocuta crocuta
GGTGGGGGGTGATGGGCATGGAGGAGGGCACTTTTGGGGTGAGCAGTGGGTGTTATATGGAAACCAACTTGACAATAAACTATTTGTAAAAAAATAATAATAAAAATAAGTAAATAAATAAACATAAAATTAAATAAATAAATAATAAATAATTAAATAAAATAGGTATGAAAGTAAATAAATTTTCAAAACTACTTTATAAGAGGTACTAAGAAAATGTTTAAATCCACTGACGTATTTCTGTGCTCTGCAATTTATAGACACTAGCTACATGTAACCATTTGATTTTAAATTTAACTACATTAAAATAAAATACAATTCAAAATGGAATTTTTAAGTCATACCAGCCACATTTCAAGTGTCAGTAGCCACATATGGCCTGTGGGTATCATATTAGACAACACCAATGTGGAACATTACTATCATTGCAGAAAGTACTACAGGACAGTACTTTGAAGAGAGATTTGGGTTTGGCTTTCCTGCTGGTAGTTAACTTGACTTATTTCAGGCATTTTAAGGGCTCTGCTACCATCTGATTCATCATCACAGGATCCTACATATATCATCCCTGAACAAGGATCCACTTCTTCATCTAAAAAGGTGTCACTATGGGGGCACCTGGGTGAGTAGTCAGTTAAACGTCTAACTCTTAGTTTCACTTCAGGTCATGATCTCACAGTTTGTAGGCTCAAGCCTGCTTGTTTGTGGAGCCTGCTCTGTCTCCCTCTCTCTCTGCCTCTCCCCAAATGACTCTCTCTCAAAAATAAATAAAACATTAAAAATTTTTTTCAAGTAAAAATTTTGAAAAGGTGACACTATGAGTCCATGATTATAGATTCACTGTTCCTCCAACTTATCACATATCCAAACTCAGCTGCCTCCTAGAACTTTAGAATGGTCTCAGAAAATGGTCAACTAAAGCATTAGTTTGGAGATTATATCATGCAATGTTGGGACATTGTCATTAAATATGATATACATCCTTTAAACTAATATCCATAATATGATGTTATATCCCCGAAAGAAGTGACACTTCTCACTATTACTCAGTTACCCACTTTAGAAGTGGTACTAGCAGAGGGCATACTAAGGTATCCACTAAACTAGACTGAGGGCTAGGCTCCTATCTGATCATTTGGAGCTTTATATGCCAGTAGACCAGCAGGTTAAAAACCAGATATACTACATTGACAAGGAAAATTAACTTTGGTTGTCATGAGAGGGTGGTGCTATTGTTTCACAGTGCTGCAGGAATGAGTGTTTCTGGAATTCAGGAGTTGTACTGGTTTCCTTGGTGCTTCTAAACCCTAATTGCGCAAATGTCTCACACACAGCCTGACAAGGGGATGTAACCGGAGGTTCCAAGCACTCCGGATGAAGGTCTAGGTCTGGTTTCTTCAGAAGCGGACAGTGAGACAAGGATTCTTATGAAACATTATTCATACAGGAGATGTTCCTAGGAAAAACTAGTAGGCAAGTAGGTGAAATGGGACTGGGCAGGGAGGAAGCCCAAACAGCACAATATCAATCAAAAACCAATGAATGGAAAGAAACTTGCCAACCCAAAGGAGATGTGTGTGACATTTCACAGTACTACTTAGTAAGGGTAAGAGAACATTGAGTTACATCCTTAAACCTCAATCATTAGTTAAGAGTAGCCCCCATGTGGGTGTAAATTCCCATACTTCTGAGTTTCCTTGTTTCTAGGCAAAGTGGGTTCAGCAGTTTCATATGATGGTGGAACAGTATGGAAGATTTTTTCACATCTCATGTCCCTGAAATGCAGCCAGATCAACACTAAACCAACATGCATCCTGCACACCTAGAAAATGGATTGGAGGATTAACACAACAATCTGCACAAGTTGAACCACAGAATTCAGCAGGTACATGACACAGAGAGGTGAACTGGGGGAGAGAGAAGCTGAGGAGCGTGAGGTTGGGGGGGGACCTCACGCTATGGGACCCACCCTCCCAAAGCAGTTGGAGATGAAGTGGAAAAGTAGAAACAGCCACTGGAACTGAACAAAAAAGGGAGAAAGGAGGACCAAAGGGAGTAGCAGACACTAAAACTTCTATCTTAGACACTCAATCTCTGTATTGCAAGTCTTTTTTCTTTAAGAACTTGTTACCAGCCACTACCTTGACACAAATGGAATGTAAACATGCAAGTCATGGACTGCAGCAAATAATGTCAGTACCCTCACCCACATCCTTTGAGTCTTTTTATTTAGTGTTTTCTGGAGATTTTTCAAGTGCCATGATCTGCATCTGTGGTTTGAAGGCTGATTCTAGGATCTCTGCAGAGGTGCTCTGCTCACAGGTGCAGCAGGCTGGAAGTATCAGGAAATTAACACCTTTTTTCTTTCTCTCTCACTAGAAAGAAGCATTCTTCAACCAACTTTGGTACAAAAATATACTTTCTTACCCCACTGGCAGGAAAATTCAGAGGCATGCATTTTACACAATTTCTCAGAGTTTCCCTGTGTGATTAAGCTTAAATTCTCTATCATGGTAGCTGTTTTAATAGTCTATCTTCTTTCTAGAGACTTTCCTTTCTCACTTTCCTAATTCCCCATCCCCGCTGATGTTTTCTACTCTTTCCAAATAAACTACTTGCATACAATCTTTATCTCAGGGTCCGCTTCTGGGAGAATACAAACTATACTAACCAGTATATGATTCTTGGGCCCTTTAAACTAGTCTCTCACCTAACCAAGTATATAAAAGCATGGAGATTCAAGAGAACTATGTGTGGGAATAAATTTTGAAAAAAAAAAAAGATTTTAGAGTACTATACATCTCAGCTTCTGAAGAAAAGCAGAGGAAAAAGTTGCTCCTTTCTGTCAGAGATAATTAAAGCTTGATACTAGTTAAAGTGGTAAGGACAGTTTTTTAATCAGTAATATCTATTGCAATAGGAAAGTCCACCATGAAATGAACTCAACTTCCATTTGTACAGAGGTAACTGAGTATTTTAAAGGGAGAATGAAAGACTAGGGAGAAAGAACACAGACTCAAAGTCAGGGAAATAAAAAATAACAAGCATAAAGGGGAGGTATAGATTCATATGAAATCCACCTGGATTTGGTAACTAGAGTTTATGGAAGTTCAGCTCCTACCTTTCAACAGAGATTGAGAGACAGGACCCATATCTTTAGGTGTTGTCAGCAACAAACAGAAAATTCTTTCAGTGGCCTCAACTTCCCTCAGACAGGCACTTTAAAGGTGAGTAGGGTCATCCTAAAGATGTAGCCCTTGAGCTGTTAGAAATTATGATAGTGTTTATGCAAGTCTTTATAGGCCAAGATTGAGGCCTACTTAAGAAGAAGGCTCAGAGGACCTGACCAGAGTTTGGCAAAGGAGGGAATTTTTGTCACCTCTTCACCTAAAGTATATTAAGAGAGGCTACAATAATGGGAAGAGGGTATGTGCTCTTGGTAGTTTAGAAGCACATAGAACTGAACTAACTGAGAAATTTTAACTGAGAAGAGACTGGCTAGCTACTTCATTCCTCTGAAGAGAAGTAGCTGACCTTTTCAGAGGGAACATAACATACTTTAGTACTTCCCAAGAACCAGATGTGCACCATGCTTTACAGAAAGCCAAAATGAGATAAGCTTCTTTCCCAATAAAACTGCCAGCATGGGAGGGCAAACAGTGTCCAGCAGGGACTACCTGCTTGGAGTCACTGCTGGCAAACCAGGAGCAAAGGAGGGAGCAAACAGCCAGAGAAACAGTATACAAAGAAGAGATATCACAGGATTTATAGTCAAAAAGTTCCCCAGAAGAGCCTCTAAAGATGCCATGAAAGATAAATTTAAAGTATCATGTAGGCATAGAGAGAATAACGGCAGTTTATAACTCATCCTAGTAAAATAAGAACATTCATCCCTCTTTTACCTTTTCCTTGTCCATTCCAAACCCAGGAGATTAGAAACAGCAGCTTGCAAACAGGAGAGATGCCTAGCAATAAAGAGAAAAGAAATCAACTGTATACTTTTCTATGGAGGGCAAAAAATCTACAGGCCCTACTTTAAATGTGTGTGTGTGTGTGTGTGTGTGTGTGTGTGTGTGTGTGTAGCACAAGCAGGGGAAAGGGCAGAGAGAGAGAGAGAGAGAGAGAGAGAAAGAGAGAGAATCCAAGCAGGCTCCATGCTGAATCCAGGGCAGGGCTTGATCTCATGACTGTGAGATCATGACCTGAGCCTAAATCAAGAGATAGATGCTTAACCACTGAACCACTTAGATGCCCCTACAGGCCTTACTTTTGTTATGAACTGGACATTCTATTTTTTACATCAAAACTGGGTTTTATAATGCAAAAATGGCATGGTACTTTCTATTGCCTCAGAAAACAAGGAAACCTCATGGGACATCTTAAGGGTTGAATTGTGTGCCCAAAAATGGTATGTTGAAGTACTAACCCCTGGTACTTGTGAATGTGGTTTTAGTTGGAAATACGATCTTTGTAGATGTATTCAAGTTATAAAGAAGTCACTAGGATGGGTCCTAATCCAATAAGAGTAGTGCCCTTTCCTTATAAGAAGAAGAAAATCCCATGTAGACAGAGACACAGGATCAGTGATCACATGATGACAGAAGCAGAGATTGGAGTGATGCATCTACAAGCCAATGAATGCTGAGGATTGTCAGAAAGAGTAAAGGAAGGATTCCTCTACAGGTTCCAGAGGGAGCCTGGTCCTAACCCACACCCTGCCTTTGGACTTCTGGCCTCCAGACTGTAAGACAATATACGTCTGTTGTCCTAAGCCTCCTTGCTTGTGGAACTTCATTATGGCAGCTCTGTGAATTAATTCAGCACCTGTCAAAGTTTCAGACAATAGCAGAAGAAAACTTCCTTCAGTAAATAAATGTTAAAACATCTGAACAATCTGAAAGCGGAATTCCAATGGAAAGGTATTATAAACAGGGGCAAAGAATGAACAAACCCTGAGAGCAGAATGGCTGGAGAACTCAGCCATGTGCTATCCCTAACTCTTTTTTTAAATTTATTTTTATTTTTTTAATATTTTATTTATTTTTGAGAGAGAGAGAGAGAGATAGCGTGAGCAGGGGAGGGTCAGAGTGAGAGGGAGATACAGAATCTGAAGACAGGCTCCAGGCTCTCAGCTAATTGTCAGCACAGAGCCCGACAAGGGACTCGAACCCATGAACTGTGAGATCAGGACCTGAGCAGAAGTCTGATGCTTAACTGACTGAGCCACTCAGGCGCCCATATCCCTAACTCTTAAACAAGTGAGAGAACCCCAAAATTGGTAAGAGGAGACAATCCAGTGTCAACATATTAGATTCAGACTAGACAAATGTCCACTAAGCACTGAATATTAAACAGAGAAGAGGCTACCAACCTGATTTTCAGAATTACCTCCAGAAGGTGATGCTTCTATTAACCAAGCTATTATTTGGAGGTCAAAGGACAGACATATCATCAGCCTTCCCAAAGCCATTCATTAATGTTAGATCTAAGCAGCTCTCCCAGGATGAGTAATAGGGGAGAAAATAAGGAATACAAAAAAATACTACAGCACAAAAATAAGCAACATAGCCCTAACAACACAGATGGAAATGAAGATCACGTCTATGAAAATTACTTTCTTCAAGAAAAGTATGAAAAAAACATTTTTAAATAACAAAAATCTGTTTGACATTCTTGACATTTTTTAAAAGCAAGATAAAATTCAATGGGCTTAGCTTTAAGATAATATAAGAATAAATCATAGATAAAAGTAGAATTCATGAAAAAGAAACAGGGAATTTAAAATTCAATGGCAATTTAACTGTTCATTGAAGGCTGTGAAAACAAAAACACAACCTAAAATTGAATTGCTAATGAGAAAGAGGAAAACAAAACTTCCTTCACAGAATGCAGAGAGAAAAGCCAAGAACAAACATAAGTAAGAAATTATTCTAAACTAGAAATTACAGATGTGCCAATGGAAGTATAAATATGCAGATACTTAATAGAATGAATTTTTTCTAACCTGAAGAAAATTCAGATTCTTCAAGCCAAAAAGGTGCACTGGATTTCAGGAAACTTTAGTGATATAAGAAGGGTAAAACTTGAATCTAACCCAGTAATTTTTTTATCTGAACATTAATTTTGTTTTAATCCTGAAATCATCAATGCAGAAGGAACAAAAGAAATTGAGAGAGAGAGAAATACAGAAAGAATAAACAAAGTGAAGAATGAGAGAGAGGATAGATGATACAATAGAGTTTGATTTTTGTTACAGATTTGTTTATGATTTATAAGAACATAATATACAGTTATATCATAGCAAACTTGAAAATTCTAATATAATAGATACTTTGGTAGGAAAGATATAAGTTCTAAAATTGATCTAAGTAGGAAATCTAGATAATTGAAAAACAAATCATGAAAGAAACTGAAATGTGTGTCTTAAAAGGTTACTTCCAAATAAAGTTTCTACTAATATCACAATAATTTAAACAAGCTCTTTTAAATCTCTGAGTAGCAGAAAAATTTTAAAAACTGTAATAATAGCTGGAGGCTTGAAAATTAAGGAAAACTGCCCAATTCACTTTATTTCTGAATTTATTTTTTTTTTAATAGTTTATTGTCAAATTAGTTTCCACATAACACTCAGTGCTCATCCCCACAAGTGTCCTCCTCCATGCCCATCCCCCCCTCCCCCCACATCCATCAGTCCTCAGTTTTTGTCAGCATTCAAAAGTCTCTCATGGTTTGCTTCTCTCCCTTTCCCCCACCATTTCCGCCCTTCTTCTCCCCCTTGGTCCTCCGTCAAGTTCCTCCTAATCCTCCTATATGTGCAAACATATGATATTTGTCCTTCTCTGCCTGACTTATTTCGCTCAGCATAACACCCTCAAGGTCCATCCATGTTGCTACACATGGCCAGATTTCATTGTTTCTCATTGCCATGTAGTATTCCATGGTATAGATAAACCACATCTTCTTGATCCATTCATCTGTTGATGGACACTTAGGCTCTTTCCATGTTCCAGGGTGGGAGACGATCCCCCTCTACCCTCTACGGGGAGTGAGAGGGGAAAAGGAGAGAGTCCAAAACAGAAAAACCTCCGCTCAGGGGAGAAAAACCTCCCCTCGGTGCATATTTCTGAATTTAATACCACAAACATACTCACATGCACCAGTAACAGACAAATTCCATCAGAAACACAGCTAATATTTAGGTATGGTTCTTTTCATTGTAACTTTTTCTCAGAAAATAAAAAATGATTGATATACCTTTAGGCAAAGAGGATAGAATTATCAGAAATAAAGGGGAATGTTTGCTGTAGGCATGTTTATTGCATTATTATTTAACAATACTAATAAAAATTGGAACCAACCTAAATATCAAACAATTAACATATACTACTTTTTATTTATTATTTTTAGCAAGGGTACTACTCTTTATTTGTAAGATTACTATTATGGAATGTTTCACATGTTTTCTTTTATCATTTCTGAAAGTTTATTATAGGAAGTGAAACACAGCTATAGTGATACACAGTTGTAGATGCTTTATCTACAGCTCACACAAACTATACGTAGCCTAACTAATCTATATGTGCACTGGTTGGAATGCAAGCAGGCCGATCCCCTATTCCAGCCTTGAACTTCTTCTGATCCATAAGATCCACATATTTGATCATGAAGTTTAGCTTTTCTACTTCCTCCAATCTATGTTTGCTAAACACCTTTGCTACACTTAACACTAATTATAAGCACAATAATGTAGTCTTGATTAATTGCATGTAATAAGAGCTCTGTGGAATTAAAAACTGTAACTAATAAGCTATAAACTGATCTATGACTTTGTGATGACTGTGCAGGTATTTTTACATAGCCACACTCAGGACAGCCTGACCCAAAGCAATGAGGCTGCCACTATTGTTTGGCCAAGTTTCCTGTCCCTCTGACTGCCCAAAGCTCCCACTACATGATCTTTTATGCATGTATCTTAAGTTCAAGTTCAAGTTATTTATGTGTCATTCACATCCATTTCTTTTAACTAAATTTATCCATCTCTGACAAGAACAGTAATCCATTAATTAATACAAGGTGAGGTAAAATGTTTGTATTAATGACCCCATGGTGCCAGCATTTTATTTATTTATTTTTTTATATGTTTTTTTTAAATTTATTTCTAGGAGAGAGAGAGAGAGAGAGACAGCGTGAGCAGGGGAGGGTCAGAGAGAGAGGGAGTCACAGACTGAAACAGGCTACACGCTCTGAGCTGGCAGTCAGCACAGAGCCCGACGTGGGGCTCGAACCCACGAACCGCGAGATCATGACCTAAGCGAAAGTCGGACGCTTAACCGACTAAGCCACCCAGGCGCCCCATGGTGCCAGCATTTTAAACAGTGATGAGTTCATTTGCTCACAGAATAAATTCCAAAAGGCAAAATTTTGGCCAATATGGTTGAAGATGTATGGTCCTTTTTGGCCAAGTTCTGGCATATGCACCACACACACACACACACACACACACACACACACGCACATTATTTTAGTACAATAAACCCTAGTAAGTTATATATAGAGGATAGTGGGATACCAGTCTAAACCCCCTTTGCTGGGCCACTATAAGTGCTGGTTCCTAATGGCTCACAGCTGCACCTGCCCCCAGTGAATTGGCCTTAGCAGATGGGATCTAAGGAAAGTTATGTCCCCACCTCACCATCCAGACTCACACCCAACCGCACAGCAATGAATAATGATAAGCCAGCCTCCTTGCCTCAAGGGGAGGTTTACTTGTGTCACAGTTTAAGTTCCTGAACCCAGCTCTGAGCTTCACCTGAGACCATATCCTTATGGTCTGCTTCTCTCACTCCCTTAGGGGGTTTTCCTGAACACCACCACTCCTTCGATAAAACACATGCACCTCAGCATAGGGAACACAGTCAATGGTATTGTAATAGGATTGTATGGTGACAGATGGTAGCTACACTGTGGTGAGCACATCATAACAAATAGACTTGCCAAATCACTATGTTGTACCCTGAAAGCTAACGTAACATTGTGTGTCAACTATATTTCACTTAAAATATATATATATTTTCACTTAAAAAAAAAAAAATATATATATATATACCTGAATCTCCATCTCAAGCTCTGCTTCTAGGGCACCTAACCCAAAGCTGTATACTAGCTTTTTTCTAGGATAACTTGACACGTAACTTCATTAATTCCTGAATTGACTCATTTGATAAAAACATCACATCCATTTATCTGTGAAAACAAGAAAGAAATGAAGGCAAACTACAGGATGGAATGGGAGATGCATATGTCAACTCCTGTGACTTTTTGGGGGGCTTTTTTTTTTAAATAAATATATCTACTCCTGAGTGATACAGATGATGTTTCGGGCTAATCCTCAGCTCAGTGTTATTCAAAAGTTTCCTGATTTGGGTTTTTTTTAATTTTTTCACAAATCAGCTCCATCCAAACACCTATTGTTATTACCAAGCTGAATATATAATTATATTTTAACAGTTATTTATCTAAGAATATAAATCTATGCTTCTGACGGATCACTTTTCTAAATCTGTGGGTAAATTTCATGTTTTTATATCATGTTATTTAAAAGATCACACAAATCCACCACATATACTTACTGAAATGTAATCTTTGCTTAGACAACATCAGTGAAAACAGGGCAATGATGTGTATTCATAATCTACTGGGGAGGAAAAAAAAAACCCCAAGCATTTATATTTAGACTAGAAATGCATGTGCAAGCTTCAATATTTTCAGAGATGTTTTCCTCTGTTTGGAGCTTCCTTGTTAATGAGCACATAAAGCAGCCTGTCACCTAAAATATAAGGTAAGGGATCTGAAAGCACGACGTGCCGCGTGAGCACTTTTCCTAGCAAAGCCAGAGTCGAAGATTCGGAGAAGAAAGGGGGCTTGTAATGAGACATGAGTAGTTGTGAGAAAAGACATCACAGGAGGTTTCCTGACAGAAAGACAGAGATTTAATCACCCGAAGCTGCTTTTGCCGAGGCGGGCTAGCTTCCCCGTCAGGGAGCGTGATGCCTGTCAAGTCTGCAGTAAAGCAGACAGAGCTGCTGCCATCGCGCTGCCTACGGACAACAGATGATCCTCATCCGCCATTTATTTTACTTCTGCATGTTTTGATCTTGTGCTGTGTTATCTATAGGACACACCAAGCCTGTACATCACTACAAAGGGACATTGAGGGGCGAAAGATTGTTATGAAACCTATGGAAGGGCGAGGAAAAGCTGCTTTGGTGTTTAAACTACTCCACGGAATCATCCTGCGTAGCAGGTCAGAGATTCTTTAAATCATAACTTCAAAAGCTGTTACGTTTTAGAGGCACATAATTAAAGTTTCTGATTTGGAAAGAGAGGTGGGATGATGAGCTTACTTATCTTGTGTATTATAGTGTCATATGTAGAGGTGTCCCTTAAGTTAGCCAAGCCACTGACTGATACTACTTATGTGACCATGAGTGACTTCACCTCTGAGTGAGTCGGTGTGGAGAGTGGTATTAAAACAGGTACCTCATAGCTTAATACAGAAGTAATTAAGGTATTGTATTTAAAGATCCTGAATGGATTAGCCCCTTTCCAGTGCATGGAGCAAGAGTAAATTCCCAAATTATCAGATCTTACACCGTGTATTACCTTCCAATTCACTGTTACCATCATAGTTGCTCAATACATATTTTTTATTAAAATAATGTATAAATTAAAAATAATGACTGTAGGTCCTAATGCTCACCCCTACTGGGAGAATTTGAGGCTATGTATTTAATTAGGAGAAGGCAAAGAGAAACACTAACACAGTATTGGGAAAAGGGCTATTAATTAGAGAACTTCCATTAATTTCAGAAATCATTTATCTTGATCCATTATTGTGCCTACAGGAACAAAATTACATGAAATTTGAGGCATTCGAACAACTGTTACAGAAGTTACTTCTTTAGCCCTTATGAAATTATAAAAATAAAATCATGAACAAAATAGCTACCAAGTATTCAACTGACACTGTGCTCTCTCTAGAAGTACTTGTAGTGGGTTGAATTGTGCCTTCACCCTACCCAAAATATATGTCTACTCAGAACCACTGAATGTGACCTTATTTGGAAAAAGGGTCTTTGCTGATAGAATTAAGGACTTTGCAGTAAGATCATCTTGGACTAAGGAGGGCCTAAATACAATGACAGGTGTCCTTATAAAAGAAAAGGTAGATGGAGATCAGACAGAGACACACAAGAGAAGGTCATGTGAACACAGAGACAGAGATTAGAATGGTGCAGCCACAGGATTCCTGTCACCAGAAACTGGAAGAGACAAGGAGGGATTCTCTCCTATAGTGTCCAGAGGGAGTGTGGCCCTGACAACAGCTTGACTTTGGAACTCTGTCCTTCAGAACTGTAAGAGAATAACTTCTTTCTCTTTCTTTCTTTTTCTTTCTTTCTTTCTTTCTTTCTTTCTTTCTTTCTTTCTTTCTTTCTTTCTTTCTTTCTTTCTTTTTCTTTCTTTCTTTCTTTCTTTCTTTCTTTCTTTCTTTCTTTCTTTCTTTCTTTCTTTCTTTCTTTCTTTCTTTCCCTTCCTTCCTTCCTTCCTTCCTTCCTTCCTTCCTTCTTTCCTTCCTTTTTCTCTTTCTTTCTTTCTTTCTTTCTCTCTCTTTCTCTCTTTCTCTCTCTCTTTCTCTCTTTCTTTCTCTTCCTTCCTTCCTTCCTTCCTTCCTCTTTCTTTCTTTCCCTTTCTTTCTTTCTTTTTCTTTCTTTCTTTCTTTCTTTCTTTCTTTCCTTCCTCTCTTTCTTTTTCTTTCTTTTTTCTTTCTCTTTCTTTCTTCCCTCTTTTTTTTCTTTTCTTTTCCCTTTTCTCTTCTCTTCTCTTCTTTTCTATTCAGTAGGCTCCACACCCAACATGGACCCCAGTGTGGGGTTTGAACTTACAAGTCTGATATCAAGACCTGAGCTAAGATTAAGAGTCAGACACTTAACTGACCCACCCAGGTGCCCCTAAATTTTCTTTTCTTGTTTTTTTTTAATGTTTATTTATTTTTGAGAGAGAAAAAGAGAGACAGAGTGTGAGTGGAGGAGGGGCAAAGAGACAAAGAATCGAAAGCAGGGTCCAGGCTCTGAACAGTCAGCACAGAGCCCAACACAAGGCTCAAACTCACAAACCACAAGGTCATGACCTGAGCTGAAGTCAGATGCTAAACCAACTGAGCCACCCAGGTGCTCCTAAATTTTCATTTCTTTTAAACCACCAAATTACTTTCGTAATCGAAAATTTCTTTTGTAATTTGTTAACAACCCTAGGACACTAATACTGTATTTTAGTATTCTCATAAATAGATGCATTGTCCCATTTTCTATACTAAGAAACTGATTCAGAAAGGAAAATAACGTATTCAAGGTCACTGTGCTAGAGAATGAATAAGCCAGGGTTTGACTGTCCAGTTTTAAGGCCTTTTTTTTTTTTAAAGTCAATTTTAAACCTCTTTTTTGAAAGCTTCCTTCCTTCTTCTGATTCCATGGCAGAAGCTATCTCTCTTTGGCTTTTTTCTTACCATTTGGTTACCACTTCCTGGAAAAAATATTTATGCTAAGCATGCATTAAGTCTTAAGATTCTTATGTTAAGAAGTTGAGGAGGAGAGAAACATTGAATATCTGCTTAGATAATGAGCAAATTCCAAAACATCATTCCTAATGTTGGCTTGGCATCTCAGAGTCTGAGGAGATGTTGCTGTCTGACTCTGTATTGTTAGTGCTGAAACTTAGTAGCAGCATTAAACCTTCCACTCTTATTCATAGTTTCTGAAAGGAGCCTCTGGGTTCCTAGATGATAGCTCCCAAGTATCTAGGGGGGTTGCCAGATCATCTTTGAGACAACTCTGACTGGCCCCACTAGGAGCTAGCTGCTGTGTAAAAATAGGAACTGCCATGGGATTTTTCCCATAGGAAAAATCAGACCTGCCAATCACCTCCAGCCCTGGGCATCCACAACCACTTCCTCGAGGTCAACTGTCACAGACTATTTACAAAGATAAATCTGAAAATGTCTTCCTCATCCTGTCCTCTATATATATTCTCTTCGTTTTATTTCACATCTATTTTTAATAGCTTTCTTGAGGTATAATTTACATATATAAAGTCAACCCATTTTAAGTATACATTTCGTACATATTGGTAATGTACACAGTCATCAAACCACCACTACAGCCAAAATACAGTACATTTTAATCACCGCAAAAGTTTCTTCATGCCTTTCTGAGGTCAATTCTTTCTCTTCATGCCCACCCTCTGGCACTCATCTGCTTCTTACCACTGTAGTTCTATCTGTCCTAGAACTCCATTTAAATGGAATGATAGGATACATATTTCTTTGTTTCTGATTTCTTTCACTAAGATAGTGGTTTTCAAATTCATTAAAAATACACAATAATTTTGCATTAGTCAGTAGTAGTTCATTCCTATTTATGGCTAAATTTCCAATGTATGGATGTACCACAATTTGTTTCTCCATTTGGCAGTTGATGAACACTGACTATTTACAGTTTGGTATATTATGAATAATCCTACCATCTCACATCTAATTTTATTTATTTACTTTACTTTTCTCTCTTATCTTCCCTTCTATATCTTCAAGACTGTCTTTCTCTTTCCTATCCCAAACAGCCCTAACAAAGTTTGAACCACTGTGGCAGTGGTTCTAAAAGTGGTTGTCCCTCAGGAGATTTGTGACAATACCTGGAAACATTTTTGGTTGTCACAACTTAAAGGGGGAGGTGCTGTTGACATCTATGTAGTGTGGAGATGCTGTTCTACATCCTATAATGAACAGGATAGCAACCCACAACAAAGAAGTACCCAGGCCAAAACGTCAATACTGTCAAGATAAAGAAACCAAGACCTGTACCTATCTACCTATCTGTCTGTCTGTCTATCTATCTATCTATCTATCATCTATTTACCTATCTACCTATCTTTATATAAATGTTCTTATAAAGGGCTTTGCATGAAATGTATTATTTGGTGGAATTTTAAGTAAAAATGTCTTCGATCTTTCTAAGTAATGAACCCCCTGGAATTCAAGGAGTAACTTTACATATTTTACATAAAGGCTTTAAAACAGAGAATGCGTCTACTTCTAGTAAAAATACACACCTGAGTCACTGGATGGATTAGTTTTTTCTGTTATGGAAACCATCTGCCAAAGTCATTTAGCTCCCAGGTAGAATCCTTCCTTAGTTAAAAGGTAAATGAGTACCTGGTCAGATAGCAGTTGGTAAATCAAACAGCAAGTGTGTTAGTTAGGACTTGGAAGGAGGAAATGCCTATTTCGTCACACACTCCACCAGCCATAAAGGTTAACAGTGTTATCCTGTTTTCTTTCCTCTTCCAGAGTCTACTCAGATATTCTTAAATCCTTCTATATCAGATGCTTCTAGCTTCTAGTTTTAATATGTTACCAGTGTGCAGTCCCAGCAAGGTGGAGACTAGCAAATGAAACAATCCTTAGCTTAAAGAAATGACCACTTAAAACAGCAACTGAATCATATTTTAGGATAAGCGTATTTTGGAAACAAATTCTGAGAGCGTGAAATCTTATCTGAATCTGGCATAAAACATTTAATTTACTCAGTAGTGTCATTAGTCTTCAATTTTTTTTATGTAATTTCTGCCAGGAGCATAGATTTGAAGCCAGGCAGATTTGAATTTTATTCAAAACTCCAGTACTTTGATTTATACAAACAAGTCTAAATCTCTCACCCTCTCTCAGCCTGGGCATCTTTATCTATGTAATGGAGAAAACAACAGCTAATTTAGAATTTGTGTAAGCTTTAAATAATATGTTGTATATACAGAGCCTGGCACATAGTATGCCTTTGACATATGTTGATTTCTCTGTTGCTTTCAACCATCAGTTTCAAACTAAATGCTCTTTTAAAAAATTAACATTCTCTTTAGAAAACAATAAATATTAAGATTTTTAAAATATTTAATGTTTAAATGTTATGCATGCAACATACAATGGGGTATACTTCTTGTCTAATATTAATGAAATATAAGAATTAGATGGATAAGGGACATCTGGATGGCTAAGGCGGTTAAGCATCTGACTTTAGCTCAGGCCATGATCTTGTGGTTTGTGAGTTTGAGCCCCATGTCAGGATCTGTGGTGACAGTTCAGAGCCTGGACCCTGCTTCAGATTCTATGTCTCTCTCTCTCTCTCTCTCTCTGCCCCTTCCTTACTTGCACTATGTTTCTCTCTCTCTCCAAAATAAATAAACATTAAAAAATAAAAAATTAAAAAAAAAGAGTTATACTGATATATAGCACAAGGGGAACTCCTGCGAGGCTTGCTGATAGAACTAAAAAATTTGCAGGAAAAAAAAGCCATAAGATGAAACCACCTTAACCTAGCTGAAGTTATGCATATTTTTGGAGATAACTGATTTGTTATAGTAAACTAACTTATCAGTCCCTTATTACTATGCTCATAATTCATAAGTTATACTTCATCCAAAATGAACTACTAAAAACTGAATTAACCATGGTACTTGAAAGGCAACTATACCATCTCTTCTTTTTCATGCATTAGTCTCTTGTCTCTCCCTATATATTTTTTTACAATTTTAGAATTATATTTCTCTTCTGAGCTATACAACGATTTGAGACACATTTTACTTATAAGATGTTATAGAAAACAAAATTTATAATTTTCTAATTTAGCATATAAATGTGTATGTTCACACTTCCAGAGGAAATAGAATACCTCTGTATCTGTTTGCTCACTGTACACATTTAAAAAAAAGAAAGGAAGAAAGAGGAAAGAAGAGAGGGAAGGAGAAAGGGAGGGTAAAGAAAATGTAAAAAAAAAAGAGGAATGTATTCCCTTCACACAGTGGCAGTAGCAGTAAAACATCTTAACATGTGGGGAAAACACTTTGCATCCTGTCTTCTGAGTCTCTGATTCTCCCTGATCTTTGGGCCTACGCCTCAGAGAAAGCACTAACGCTCATGGTACTAATCTATTCAATGATGTAAAGAGTTCCTGTTCCTCTCTCTAGGAAGAAGAAAATGGAAACAGATGTCTTTCTTTATGCAGGGATTCCCAAGAGAATTACATTACTAATGAGGAAAAGGGGGAACTGGAAGAAGAAGAAGAAGAAGAAAGCTATGCCCAGAGGCAAAACTGCAGTTGGACTTTTATTTGATGATCTCCTAGAAACCAAATGCTCAGTTGGAACAATAGAGAAGGACATTCCTCTGTGGAGAATAGCTTTTCCAAATGTTTCTCAAGCAGCTGATTCCAGATATATTTTTAGTATCTAGTTTAAACAGCACTGCCGCTTCTAAATTGGAAGATGACACTGGCTGTCATATGAGGGCATCTTAACATTCCCTCTTAGGATCCATCTCAAGGATTCTTATCCTATTTTTAAAGTGTTATGGGACAGTTTCTTGTGAAATTGAACTGGGTATTAAGAAAAAAAGAAAAGTAGTGACAGTACTCTAAAAAAATAGAGAAATGATCAACTAAAATACAGATTGCAAATGCATACCCATACGTAATTACTTATAGTATTGAAAACTGTCAAGGACGCCTGGGTGGCTCAGTCAGTTGAGCATCCAACTTCAGCCGAGGTCATGATCTCAAGGTTTGTTAGTTTGAGCCCCAAGTCAGGCTCTGTGCTGACAGCTCAGAGCCTGGAGCCTGCTTCAGATTCTGTGTCTCCCTCTCTCTCTGTCCCTCCCATGATCATGCTGTCTCTCTCTGTCTCTCCATGATAAATAAACGTTAAAAAAATTTTTTTGAAAAATGTCATCAATGTGATTCACACTGATACAAATATAATTCTGTTATCCCTTTTTCAATTGTTTCCCATAATAATCTTTGTACTTGTGCATAAAGGATCATTTCATTACATGTCCGGAACATCAATCCCACCACATCTTTCATCCCTCCACTCCTACCCTAAGCACTCAAGTAATTAAAATCACCTGTCATTCCATGACAAATCTCTTAGGCATTTGCAGGTCCTTCTTCCTGGGATGTTTCCCCTCCCATCATCTTCTAGAAGCTACCAAATCTTTTATGACTCAGTTTTCACCTTTTGCGGGAGGTGTAACCTGACTCCGCCCAGGTGATTTAAGCTCTTACTACTCTGCACAAGATTTTTACTCTGCAAATTACTCCATTATACACATAAAAATATTGTAATTGTCAATGCTATTAACTCGAGACTAGAACAAAAACACGACTATGAATATAGAAACTATTTTTCTTCCTTATGAGCACCTATTAAATGTTTGTTATCTAAATATCTAAATGAGTAAGTGACTAGATGAAAGAATGAATTGACTGTGAATAGAAACAGATATAAATTCTCATGAGTCTTAAAGCAACAAAAAGTCAAAGTAAAAATAGATTAACATTAGTTTTTAATCAGAATTAAATACGTGTAAATTCAACGTCCCTAGTACTAAATCCTATCAATGCAGGTGGGAGTCATGTTGACAATTATATAATTAAAGAAGTGACAGCCATACAAATAATCTGCTCTTATCCCCATCTGCCCAGTCTCCAGACTTCTGGAAGTCAGTCTCTCCTAGTGTTTCATAGGCCTCCAGAGGTGAGACATAGCATGTACCTACAAACTTTCCTCTGAGCCACAATACCTTGTAACACCTTCCATGCCTTCTTCTCTTGCTCTAGTTTCTACTAGGCAAAAACTTTTGCTCTCCGACCTCGTTGAAGGTGCGTCAATGTGGTACTTCCTGATGGTGCCTCTTGTGAGAAGTTAACAAGGATGTTGTCCCCCAGGAGCCTCACACCACCAACCTACAAGAATCAGAAAGACCAGTGACACTGCCCTGTTCCTACATTTATCAACTTTTGGTGTCTGAATGATTTAAGTCAAACTACTGTGCTATTTCTCATCCTATATGAAAGTGTTTTTCATGAAACTATTGCCTCATTCTATGCCTTTTCTATAGGTACTCCAGAATATGTATAAGGTGGGACACCTGGGTGGCTCAGTCAGTTGAGCGTCTGACTCTTGATTTTGGCTCAGGTCATGATCTCATAATTCATGAGATTGAGCCCTGCATCTGGCTCTGCCCTGACAGTGTGGAGCCTGCTTAGGATTCCTTCTCTCCCTCTCTTTCTTCCCCTCCTCTGCCTGAGTACAGATGTATACTTGCTTGCTTTTTTCTCTCAAAATAAGTAAATCAATAGAGCATTAAAAGTTTTAAAAAGTGTATAAAGAGTTGAGACAGAACTTGGAGCTTAATGATACCTTCATTGTGGTTTTCTAGGTCTGAGCCTGGCTTTATTTGAACATGATATGTTTGTTTAGGGACAGGTGGGTAGCACTGATGGAGGCTGACTGAGCACAGCAACAACTAGGAGCCACCATCAAATGGCACTTGTGATAAGTCTCCAGTCAAAACCATTTAATATCTTTTCCCTTTGAATCTCTACCAGACAATACGCCTGCCCACTCCATTTCTTTTATTCCTCTCATATTTCTGGTCTAGACACATAACTGTTTCTCAACAAGTAATTGTAGATTAGCCAGTGGTGATTGCTTCTCTTTCTCTTTCTCTCTCTCTCTCCCTCCTTCTCTCTTGCTGAGAAGAGAGAATCATGCAAAAGATTATCTTACTACACACATAGCTTTTTGAATCATATAAATAAAATCTAATTTAGTGGGCTAATAAGGTTAGTGAGAGCATACAAATTAGAATCCTGACACCATTCAATCCCTAGTCTCAAACCATTATAATATAATTTGGCTTTTAAGTCTCTTTAACTAAGTTTATGCGTGAGTCAGGATAATTTCATGCCCAAAGCTTGTGTTGCAGATGTTGACGTATTCAGCTCTTCTTTGGCATCTCCTATCCTTCCTAATAATTGCATAAGGATTTGTAGAATGCGGCTTTATAATTTTTAAAAATGGAATGTACTTCTAAGTTATGCTATTTTTGAACTGAATACCTGAATCAAAATATAAAACTGGCAAACAGAGTTATCAAATTCAAAGTGTGCAGAAAATTAAAGCACTATGAATATATTGGGGATATCTGCTCAGGATGCATTTGAAATGACTAAACAAACGAATTTGTCCCCTTTCCTAGTGCAGTTTGCAAAACAGTTCCTTATACACATGTCTATTCCTCTACCACTACAACCACAAGGCAAAACTCAACAGGATATGGTTTTTTTTATTGTTCTCCACCCCCTAAAGGCTCACTGCTTCCGTTAAAACACAGGCAGTGGGGCCCTGATAAACCCTGGCATCAAGAAAAGGTAGTTCTTCTGTGGAAATATTCTGTAACTTTCCCAAGAAAGTACAAGAATATCTATAATGCACAAAGAAAACTTGTTGTTCCCATAGCTGATTTAGTTGGGTATTTAAGTGCCCTTGGGTTAAAAGAAAATAGATGGAGAAAAAAAGAATATGCTGTAGATTTTAATTATTCCTTTGCCAACCACACCGTAAACAGGAACTATAAAAATTTATCATCTGATAAAAGTTGTCCTTTCATTGAAGTGTAAACCTAGTTTTAACAGCCACAGTGTTCTAAGCTATTGGCTCCAAACTGTTAGAAAGCAAAAAAGTGCAGGCGGAAGCACAATGCTTTGCATGTGGCACAACCTTTGTGTTCTAGTAACGTTGCCTTTGCCAAGAGCCATCCTCAAGTGGCTGTCAATGCCTAATAAATACAGACTGAAAACATCTGTAACTCCCCTCCCAAGGCTTCCTACAGCAGTATGAGGTCCCCTCTATAAGTGAGGAGTCTAAACAAATGAAAGCTGGCATCAAAACTTTAGACATTAGCAAATCCAAACTTTAATTAAAACGATACTAATTAGAGTAAGCAGTTCTGTGTTACTTTTCCATTCATGATGATAGATGTATACAGATTCATCCACATGCCAGAATATACACTTGGGAAACAATATGCCAAGGTTAGGAACTCAGTCATTCCACAAACTTTTTTTTTTGAAAACCTATTAGTATACTAGGCATAATAACATATACTAGGGAAACAATGCTGGTTATGTACCTGCAGAATGAAAGACAAAATAAACTAGTCTTCACAAAGATCTAAACGTCATATTGTCAATCTAGAGTCAACCCAGATACAGCTTGATGTTAAAAAACAAACAAAAATGATGACAATAATAACCAAGATTACCACTATTTGTGGTGTGAGTGATCACCATGAGCTCAGTGAGATGATACATATATACTAATTCAACCCTTATATAACTTCATCCTGCTTCCACAGCAAACTATGTCACCACATTATCACTCCAAGTCCCTCTTCTAACAAGATTAGTTTATCATGCTATAACCTTACCCCTTGAATATGTCCCCTAACCCCTCCTGGACCTTTAAGCAATCACACAAATAAGTCATGGTTGTTCTCCCAAGTTACCCAGGAAGGGAGAACTCACACACTGTCACTCATCTTCAGAGGATTCCTTACCAGCTGCTCCAAGTAACTCGTGTTGCTACACTATCACCTCCCACGAAAACAGAGCAGAGAGGATCAGGATATGAAAGCTGGGTTGAGAACTCAGATAGAGAGCGCCACATGCCACTCTTTTAAATTGTGAAAGAGATATTTATACTGTGCTTAAATAACAAAAAAAGAAAGAGGAAAGTATATGAGAGCAGGAAAGAAAAGGAGATCATCATACTAAAATAGGGCAGACCCCTGAGTATTCCAGCTCTGTGATGATGCAGCTCTCGCTCTGGCCAACACAGTTAAATGCTGTGGCAATCCTTTCAGGGCATCTCCTACCTGGACTTATCCTAGTATCCTAGGGTCCTGTGTGCCAGGACAGTAAATCAGAGACTTGATAATGGCTCACTGAAATCCAGGTAGCCTGCAAAGGTGGGGCACCAACCGTCTCTAGTCATCTTAGTACCTCAATTAATTGCATCTGACATCATAGAAACCAAAAGTGCAGAGCCATGGCTCATGGGCCATGTATCTTAGGAGGGGGATGTGGGAAGACTATTAAGTATTGCACAGTATGCTAGGGGGGAAAGCACAGATATGCTTTGGAACAAGTTACTCTACTCCCTCAAAAAGCAAATGAAAGGTCAGCCAGAATCACCCATAAAGCTGTGAGAATGGTCTTATCAGATACCANAAAAAAAAAAAAAAAAAGTGAGGAACAAGAAGGAGCTTGACAAGGAGGAAATACCTTCCTCTCAGAGTGTGAGAGTCTGACTCAGGGCTTCAGGACTGCTCAGAAGTCTGACCCTTGATAGTGGCCAACTATTCACCTCCACGAGTTAATACATCATAGCCTGTGTTTATGGGTCTCAAAATTCAGGGCAGTGCTTTCAAACTGCCTTCCTAAGAACCGTGGGGCTCTAATGAGGCACCTTAGGGAGCAGCCAATGGGGTTTGGCAGGATAAGGCACTGACAGGGGGAGTTTCGGGCTTTCTATTCCTGTTTCCAATAGAACAGCTCCACTCTGCATATTTTACATATTGGGACTCACATTTGAAAAAATGGATCAACTGTTTAAGAATTTTTGAAAACCACTGGCTAAGGGACAGTGTCACCATACAACTTTTTAAAAAGGAAAATGTAAACCCTCTGACACACACGTTTCGTTAATGTGTTCTGCATATGATTTAGTCCAGTGAGTCATTCTAGCAATTCCCAAGATCCAACTTATAAACCATATGACAGCTATAGTTTTGTAGAAGTTATATAAACTTGTCTATTTATACAGAGAGATGGAAGGGGAGAGAACCAGTCCTACTCTACCAGGAGATTGTGAATTAGGTGGAAAATATTCTCCATTTTGGGTAGTGTGTCTTACAACAGAAATGTGAGGCCAAGGATGGCTGAGAGAAGATAGGGGTTGGTTTAAATGTTTAACAGCAGCGAGGAAGGGTTTGCTTTGACACATAAATATAAATTGTGAGTCCCTGTAGAAATATACAAGAAAAGAGTTTATGCCCATGCTGAGCATACAAGGGAACTCTCCCAAGAGCAGAACTGTGAAGATCTACGGTGTGTGAGAACTAAGTTGTGAAGAACTAAAGAAGGAGAGGATTAGAGTTCCAAACTAAGAATACTCATTTGAGAAAAGAGAGAGAATCATCTAAAATTGGTAAAAGCTGATATGAGTTGGGCTCATACAGGAGTACCTCAAGTAATGAAAGATTTGTTGTAAATAGACATGTTCACATAAGGGCCACAGGACTCTCATGGGAATCTTGGAGCATAGAATGTCACAGAGACTGAAATAGAAATTGGGGCTCAGACAGAGTTCTAGGAAATGGATTTTTTATTTTTTTACCTGGGAAGCAGGAGTTTACTGTTTATCTGTTTACATGATATTCAGCTTTGGTCTTTGTTTTTTCTCCTTTCACAAGCTGTCAACAACAGCACTCATACCTTTTAGCTCATTTCCTACTGGCTTTCCTGTCCCACCACTTTCTCTGAATGTTTTCTTTTTTTCAACTTCTGCTTCAACTATCCAATCTGGTCCATATTTTCAGTTGAAATTCACAGGAGAAACAGACATTTTCCTTGCCAATTCTTGTTTGGGCAGAGTTTTCATGTATCAGATCACCTCATGGTCAAGTGCTCAGCCTAGAGCAGGCAGATCTGGGTTATGGGGAGGGTGTCACATGATACAGACCGTGGTCACCCTTATCTCTAGAATGATTTAGACCTCCTCCTTCCTTTTCAGAGAGTTTCCTTTAAGCGGACCAATATTGTGGTCAACCTAATACTACAGTGATGGAAAACAAGGAAAGAGATTCACAAAGGGAAGGGGAGAAGGAGAGATAGCACATCCAGAGTGTGTAAGGGAGAGTAAAGAGGTGACATGAGGCACCACAGGACCTGCATCAAGGCCAAAGAAAGAATGCATTATCTCTAAGGAAAACTTAAAAGGACAGTCCTGAATTGCCAAGAAATGTGGCCATAAATTCAGGTCCATTAGTTGATAGGAAGAGAGAGAGAGAGGGAGAGAGAGAGATTGAGAGAGACAGGTAGACAAGTGCAAAACTAAGATTTCACTGTGCTACTAAAAAAAAAAAAAACCCAGCTAAATTCCTGCCAAACACTTTGTCTTCATCAAATATAGTTACTTGCATTAGCAGTGCCTCATTAATTTAGCACAGGGGCCTGAATAAGGCTTACAGCATGCATATATTAAATAAGAAAACACATAAGGAGGACAGAAAAATCTATATTAAAACACCAAACTTTCAATGATGATTTTAAAAGTAATTAATAAATCACTTTACTTCTAAATTAAAACTATACAATATTAAATAGAAAAAGTAAAAGTTTAAAAAGTAAGCAAACATCCAAATAGATTAAAGGTATATACTTCGCAAAAGCCAAATTATTCCTACTTGTGGAAAAGACTGCTTATTGTTCTTCAATCCACTCTCCCTTTTTACTTTAGTGACAAGAATCCAATGTTGGGATGAGCACACTGCTGCCAAACTATAAGGTTATAGCTAGTGTGACCTTGTAACCAGATTTTAGCCAATAATACATAAATAGAAGTATTGTGTTCAACTTTCAGTAATTATCCTTATTTGGAAAGTCATGGGCTCCTTCCTATCATCTGCAGCATAGACGCAACAACAATCACCTGCTGTGACCCCAAACCATTCTCAAGTTCAGTGATGCACTAGCAAGACACAGAAAAGCTGTGATACTCATGGTATGGCTTATTGCAACAAAAAGATACAGAATAGAAACAGTAAAAGAAAAAGATAGACCCATTGGGGAATCTAGCCGAAACCAGACATGAATCTCCTGGTGTCCTCTCCCAGCAGAGTTTCAAAGACAGCCTTTAATTCTCTTCAAGAGGTATGACAAGTATTAAGTGCTGCCAACCAGAGATGCTCACCTGAATGTCCAAAGTTTTTACTAGAAGTAAGTCAGATAGGGCAGCAACACACAAACCTGCAACTAACTTCAGCTGCTCAGTCTCCAGCACCCATAGAACTCAAACTGATTGTGTGGCCCAGGGCCCCAGGGGAAATAAATTGCATTGTAACCATAAGTTATCTGGCTTGCCTAAGGTTTCAGGGACGCTCTTAATCAGGCCAGATATTTCAAAAGCTCAAAGGTTATTATATCCCAGGAGTCAGCCAAGGGCCAGTCTTTTCCTTATAATGTGCACGGTTTGAGTCTCTCAAGCCAGTTAGAGTCAGCTGTACAGTCAGCACCCCTCACCCACTGAGTTGACCCTTTCCCACTTGCTTACCATGAGATGACTTTAGGAAAGATGCTACATACACAAAAGGAAGAAAAAAGAGGGAGAGAGAGAAGGAGCTGGGTCCATGATACCATTGGGTTGCTGCTCGGGAGCTAGATCACCCAAGTCCCTTCTTCATTTATATTGATGAGATATACTCATTAGTTTAAGCCACTATTTGTCAAGACTTTTTACCCACAATGGAACCTAATTGAACTACCATTGGGCACTTTTCCCAGTTTTAGGCTGTTAAATCATAAAACATCCTTTTGCTTATGAAAAAAACATTAGAACACTCATTTTTTAATCAAATCACAATGACGAGATCTACTCTAAGCACCTCAGAGGACACAATTTTTATTTGTAGTATTGATTGTTATAGTTAATTCGATAAAAAAAAATGGCCATATATAAATATGGTTTTTCTGCATGATACAGAACAATGGCAAATGATGAACTAAATGACACAGTTGTTGGGGGATCATGTAACAGCCAGTTTATGTTCTCCTAATCCTTATTTATGCAGCTCCCCTGTTCCCAGGCCCTATTCTGACACTCTCTTTTTTCCCCCTTTTTTCTCCATAGCATTTGTAAATGCTATGATCCTAATGTTTGCATCTCTGCAAAATTCACATGTTGAAATCCTAATGTCCTATGTAGCAGTATTAGAAGGCGGGGCTTTTGGGAGATACTTAAGTCATAATGGCAGAGTCCTCGTGCATGGGATAAATACCTTTATAAAAGAGGCCACAAAGAGATCTACCATGTGAAGACAAGGCAAGGAGATGCTGGCTATGAACCAGGAAGGCACTTTGCCTAGATCTTGGACTTTATAACTTCCAAAACTGGGAGCACTAAGTCTCTGTTGTTTACAAGCCACAGAGTTAGTGGTGTTTTGTTACAATAGCCCTAACAGACTAAGACAGTGACCAAATGATACATGATCTATTTCACTCATTTATTATATACTGTCTGCCTCATTACACCAGAATGTGGGCTCCATGAGAGGTAGGGAATTTTACCTGTCTGTTCACAGTTGTACCCCAGTATTCAGAACAATGCCTTACATATAGTATTCACTCAAAAACATTTGTGGGGTGAATGAATATTTGATAAGTATTATTTTCCAATTAATAGATAATGTAGGAAGTTAAAAAGAAAGAAGTAAGAAATTTTAAGGTTCTGTTTAGTAAGAGATCATCTTAAGAAATGCATTTTAGAATTGTGGGTAGCATATTCATAGAATGCTATCATTTTCTTACTTGTCTGTAGAGATTAAGAAAAGTGTTGATCTTCTCAAAGGCTGAAAGAAACTGTTCACTTTGTGGCAGAACACAACTTGGCAACAAATATCTTGCAATTTGTTTTTTGTTGCATACAGTGCCAGGTAATTGAACTAAAATTTTAATTACAAATAAAAATGATTTGCAAAATGTTGAAAACAACATCATTGTTTTTTTAAGTATATTTGGAAAGCTGATTCTCTCATATAAATTCCATGGTAATGGAATGACTGCAAATTCCAACACAATTTTAATATGCTTTCCGTATTATTCTTTAATGGAAAAAAAACAATATCTTTCAAGCACCAAAATATTATGCAAACTGAATACTTTTAACAAAAAGACAAAAATATACTTTTCTTGCAAGAACACCTGTCTTGCTGGTCTAAAAACACTTCGTGAAACAATAGGATGAAATGACACAATCAACTGCTTCTACAGTTAACATTTATATCTAAGACACTATGATATGGTTTCTTTTATTTAGAAAAGTAAAATATAGTTATACTTTCCAAATTTCTATTCCAGTGTCTTAAAAAAATAGAACGTGATGGGGTGCCTGGGTGGCTCAGCTGGTGAAACGTCTGACATCTAATTTCAGCTCAGGTCATGATTTCGTGTTTCGTGGGTTTGAGCCCCGCATTGGGCTCTGTGCTGACAGCTCAGAGCCTGGAGCCTGCTTCAGATTCTGCGTCTCCCTCTCTCTCTGCCCCTCCCTGACTTGTGCTCTGTCTCTCTCTATCTCAAAAATAAATAAACATTAAAAAATAGAATGTGAAAATAAAGTGAAGCACACAAGAGTAGGATAAATAGTGAAATTGATTGAACTGCAGAATGATAAAGTTGAGTTGTGTGATGGGAGTAATGAATCCTCCTAGAAGGAAAGAGAAAACAAGAAAGGAATAAAAACTCTATGTTATTTAACTAACTAAAGGTTAAGAGATAATCAAAAGAGTTAAAGTACCATCAGCAGACATTAGCAATCTCAAAAACAGAAGGGGAAAGAGGAAGATAAATTTTAAGAAATAATGAAAATATATTTCTAAAAATGAAAGAAAGATGACAGAACTCAAACAGAAATAACCGATTAATGGTGATAATAACCTGGATAATGTAGGAATGGCATCATATGCATTGGAACTATTGTATACTACAAATACACAAATATGCTAGAAAAAGTATATTTGACCAATGAAAGGGTGCTACAAATTTGGATGAAGAAGTATAATATTAGAATTTTCACTCTTGTATGAAGACCATCATTTATTTCACACTATTTGCTATTTTTAAAAACTACCTTCAGACACATTTTGTATCACTAATAAATCAACAAGTTTATGACATTGAAAAATTCTTTCTGACAATGTTTACATGTTTTGAATTCATTCTTTTTTCCTTGAAGATTATAATACTTCAACAAAATAAGTAACTGCTATTTTTTCTTTCTCGTTCATTTTTTTAATGCTTTTTATTTATTTCTGAGAGAGAGAGAGAGACCATGTGAGCCTCAGAGAGAGAGAGAGGAAAATACAGAATTTGAAGCAGGCTCCAGGCTCTGAGCTAACTTTCAGCACAGAGCCTGACGCAGGGCTCGAACTCACCAACTGTGAGATCATGACCTGAGCTGAAGTCAGATGCTCAACCGACTGAGCCACCCAGGCGCCCCTTTTCTCTTTCTTTAAAAACTTTTTTTTACGTTATTTTTGAGAGAGAGAGAGAGAGAGAGAGAGAGACAGAGGCATGGGCAGGGGAGAGGCAGAGAAAGAGTGGGAGACACAGATTCTGAAGCAGGCTCCAGGCTCTTGGCTGTCAGCACAGAGCCCAAAGCAGGGCTTGAACCCACAGACCATGAGATCATGACCTGAGCCAAAGTCGAACACTTCACCAACTGAGCTACCCAGGCGCCCCAATCTCTTTCTCTTAATTTGATCTGATTATGTGTAGCATTCAAATTGGAGAGGAAGAAGGTTTCACTTTCTAGGCTTCTTTGGCTTAATGCAGGCTTAATGCAATAAAACTCCAATGTCTGTGGAAGACCTAATACCATATTCACCACTCCAATAAAATTATAAAATTTATTTTAATCTTTCTGTCTACTTTCTGGTGGCCTTTTTTCCCTATTCCCCAAAGCATAAAAAATTTATAATTCCTCCAACATAAATTTATTGTTTTTTTCTTAACAGCAAAAACATATTATTAAAAACACCATTGTAAATAAAATTAATTTGATATTTATAAACATATAGTTTTATTATAAAATAATACAGGTTAAATGTATATTATTTAAAACTAAAAATAATTTTTTAAATACTTATATTCTCACTATCCAAAGATAACTAAGTTTCTCATTTTGATGTGTAGTTTTTAAACTCTTTTGATTAAAATTAATTTTTAATTACAAAATCTTAAAGTGCTTTTTCTTTAAAATTTAAAAATGAACAGTTTCCTTTCTCATCAAATATTCTTCTAATTAGTTCCTTGTAGAACTTCTGAGAGCTAACACATTTTGTCTGGGTTTGTGTCAATCTTCATCAGTCTGTTACTTTCCAAAATCTTTACCCATATTGTTTTGAAATATCATTTATTATCACTTTCCTTCCTACTAGCATGTAACTGTATAATTGGATTGCAAAATATATCTGTGTCTTAGCCATCCTTGTATTGTCCATATCTAGACCATATTAGGAAGTCTATTACAGTTCTTTGAACTAAACTGTAATGTTATTATATTATAATGATGCCCTTTGATGTAACTATTTCCCGTCGTTGCCATCGTTGTCGTCGTCATCATCGTCGTTGTCTTCTCCTTCTTCCTCCTCTTCCTCCTCTTCATCCTTTCCTTCTTCTCCTTTTCCTCCTTTTCCTACTCCTTCTTCTTAGCTTGTTATGGAAATTTTCAAATAGATTAAAAAAATGCCCTCCATGTTCCCCTCACCCTGCTTCACAATGATCAATTCATGGCAATCATTTTCACCTCTCTCCTTCTCCACTACCTGTACTGATTTTATTTTGAAGCAAATTTCTGAATGATATCATTTCCTCCCCTTTAATTATTTTAGTATAAATTCTTAAATCTTAGAACTCTTAAACACAGCCACAAGACCATTATTTCACCAAAAATAATTTAATATTTATTCCTTAATGCCATTTAATATCCAGCCAGTGAGTGATACACATTAATATTACTACGAGTATACCTAGAAGAGACTCTCTGTTCTAAGAAAGTTTTGAAGTAAAATGTAAAGCATAAAATATCTTTAAGATGGAAAATCGGAGTATAGGGAAAACACATTTTGCTTACTATTTATATGAAAGAACACTAAGGAAATAGTATTTAAGTTCGAATCCCCATGGTGTCTCTGCTTTTGTTTGTTTAGAAAAGCTAAAACCTTCATGAAATTATTGCCAAATAAAAGATTTCATTGTTGTGCTTAGTACTCTAGAGTCAGACTGATCAGGCTTGAATCTAAGCCTTGCTACTTGGTTATAGGACATTAGACAAGTCACAGCCTATTTCCTCACCTATAAAGGGATTAAGAATCTCTGTCCTCCCCACACTGTTGTGAAGAGTAAATGAGTTAATGCAAATAAACCATCCAGAAGAGCCTGTTATTATAAATGATGACTGTTATTTTTGTGGTTTTAAAGAGAAAAGACAAAAGAGACAGTAGAGATAGTTGAATATTCTTTACTTCATGAATGAAGCACACTGAGCAGCATAGTTAGAAAATTCTCATTTTCAGAGGATTCTTAATAATACATAGAAATTTAAAAACAGATACTGGTGGGTAGTCCTTAGATAATTATAGAACACCAGGACTATCCAATAATTTCAAATAAATTCCAAGATTACAAAAAAATTTTTTTCTGAAGAGCCCTAAGCCACCACTGGAGTCATTTTACTGTTATATAAACTTATTTATTTATTTTTTAATGTACTATTACAGGAAGACTTTGGATTTTATCTTGTGGTTAATAGTGTTTCCTTAAAATCTACTTTTGCCACTATAGACTGTGCCTCAACTAAAGTAGCTTTCAGAAGTCAAGTGAGAAAAAATTTGTATTCTCTTGACTTCCAAGGAGAGAGAAGCAACATGGACTATATCACTAGGGGTGCAGTATGATTGGAGTAGCTGAATAAGTGGATAAGATGCAACAATGCCAATTTTAGCACAAGCAAGGGGAGTTCACACTCACACATGAGTTCTTTACCAGGTGCTGTGAAAAAGACTGGGGGCACGAGGAGAGTGAGAGAGACTTCACAGTGATATGCAAGTATAAAACCCAACCCAATCCCTAGACCCTTCCGCATACAAAGCCTGGAAGAGGAGTGCAAACCATTCTACTCTCCGAGTCCAGACAAAGACAAAATGCCTCAGCGCAGAAAAGTATTTGTTCCTGGAAGAAGGAGTAGAACATTTGTTCGGGTCTAGGATTGGGCACAGATAGAAAACTGAAATCTGCTAACACTGAGGAGCAGAAGGAAACTCTTTCCAATCCAAGATTCCATGATCATCCACCCTCCCCCCCCAACACACACACACTGATAAAAGGATGAATTTAGCCCTTATGAGAGGGATGGAGAGGAATGCTGAGAAATTATATATTTAAGTGTCAAGCACACAGGGCCTCCCTAAGACTAAGTATGGACCAGAATAGGCAAGAACTCTCCATTCTAACCATGAATGTAACACTGAGTAACAAGCAGCAGGAGTCTGTCTTTGGATCTGGGCAAGAGCATGAAGAGAACCCCTCACTGTGGCACATGCATGTCGGGGCTGTTCAGAGTAGAGAGCAGACCAGAAACATAAAGCACCCCACATGGTTCTCCACATCCAACATTAAGCACAACTCACAGCAGTCCATGCCTAAAGGAATCTGAAGTCTGTTGGGTACTGAATTTGGATACAGCAAAAACAGAATCAAAACCCAGTTCAGTTACTGATTAGATAGCTTCAACCCCAAAACCAATGGCCAGAGGAGAAGAAGGGATCACCATGTCAGGGAGAAATAGTATTTATTATGATACACACAAAAAAGGCAAGAAAAAATAATCAAGTGATAAATATTTAACAGAAAATGATTCTCAAATGATCACAGTGTTACAACTAATAAATAAAGTCTTTAAAATAACTATGTTCATTATATTAAAACCTCTAATGAGGATAACATTTCCATAAAACAAATGGGAAACTTTAGCAGAAAGATGGAAACAGTGAATCAAATGTAAATACTAGAAACAGAAGCATGATATTACAGATGAATTCTCTGGATGAGCTTTTCATCAGATTGGACAAAGCTGAGGAAAAACTCAGTAAAACTGAAGGCAGACCATTGGAATTTATCCAAACATAAAGAAAAAAAGAATGCAAAATCAGAACAGAGCATCTGAGAATTGTGGGACAACAGTTGGTGCAATACAGCTACCATTAGCTACTAGAAGGAGAAAATAGTATGAATAGGGCAGCAGGAATATTAGAAGAGATAATAACTAGGAATTTTCAAAAATTAGTGAAAGATAACAGCAAGCAACAGATCTAAAAAGCTCAGAGAAGTCCAAGTAGATTATAATTTTTTAAAAATAAGACATATCATAGTTAAACTACTGAAAAACAAAGATAAAAAGGAAATAATGAATGTAACCAAATAACAGAGAAACATTACCTACAAATAAAGTATTCAACAGATTTCTGGTGAGCAAGAATGTAAAACCAGTCAACAATGAAAGTACTAAAGGAAAAGAAAGTACTAATTTCAAAACAGAGATCCTAATCCAGCAAAAATATCTTACAAAAACAAGAACAAAATAAAGATTTTTTTTTTACAGGCAAAGGTGAATAAAATGTATTGCAAGAAGATGTGCATTGCAAGAAATGTTAAAGGAAGTTCTTTAGGCAATGAGTTTGATATCACATTAAAGTTTATATATATAATGAAATAAAGTGATACAGAAGTGGTAAAAAATGAGGGTATATATTTATGTAAAGCCATTTTTATCTGATTTTTAAAATCTATATTAAAAATAATCGAGTGTCTAAAATGAAAATAGTAACAATGTTTGTGAGATTTATGCATATGTAGAAGTGAAACCGGTGACTAAATGATCATAAATGGGGAACACAGAGCAAGGGAAAATGTTATACAATGAATATCTAATAACAAACTATGATAAGTGCTATGGAGACATTTAGGGTTGTTTTCAGGGGATGTAATTCATGATTTCATTTTGAACTTTACCTCAAGAGCATAGGAAAGTTATTAAGAAAAGACTGGTTAGGGGTACAACAATAAAATTGCCATTTTAAAGGGGTTACTCTAGGTACCCCTAAAAATTGCTTGATAGAGTAAAATGAATTCAGGAACAACTGGGAGGTTTTTATATGGATTTATTTTGTTTTCTTTTTCCCAAATACTCTTTTAACTTTCTTCTGCTAGGAAATTACCTGTGTGTCACCAGAGGAGTCTTGCATGACCTAGAGAGATAGATAAAGCTTGTACTTCTCTCTCCATCACCGGGGACATTGATTTTACCTCCTTAATGTCTTTCAAATCAGTCTACACTGCCCCCTCTCCCCTGCATCCATTCTAGGCCAAAACCATGTTTGGTTCTTACACTTTTGTGATATGTAGATGCACTGGCTTTGACATTTCTAATGCTCTTTATTTATGTTTCTCTCTCTTTGTTTTGTTTTGTTCTTGTTTTGTTTTTCCGCAGAATATGCAAACTTTGATAGAAGTTTGATATATTCAGAATATCCACCACTGATATGTTATCTCAAAGTCCTGCCAATTTATCCCACTCAGTATTTCTCTTTTTTTAAATTTTTAATGTTTTATTTATTTCTGAGAGAGAGAGAGAGAGAGAGACAGCATGAGCAGTGGAGGGTCAGAGAGAGAGAGAGAGAGATACAGAATCTGAAAAAGTCTCCAGGCTCTGAGCTAGCTGTCAGCACAGAGCCCAACGTGGGGCTTGAACCCACAAACCGTTAGATCATGACCTGAGCCAAAGTCGGATGCCCAACCAAGTCACCCAGGCGCCCCTCCACTAAGTATTTCTTAAGAACTTGCACTTCTCCTCCTCCTCCACCTCATTATCACGTTTGTCCAAGCTACCACCACCCTAATACGGCAGCTGTGAAAGACCCCTAATGGCAATACGGCAACATCTCTCCTTGACCTTCCTCCAATCCATCCCTCACATTACAGGCAAGTGATCTTCATCATCACACACATTTTACTCTATCTCCACACCAACTTAAAACAATTTGGCGAGTTCCAATTATGTACTCATAGGAAAAAGGCAAACCTCTAACATTGCCTACAAAGTTTTGCCTAGTCAACACCCCACTGGTGTCTTATCTCCAGCCCCATTTCACTCCATGTTGCCCACTTGTTTTCCCCAATCCATGCACATTGGATTTCTTTCAGTCATTTTTACTCACCATGCTTCCTTATCTCATGGAACCATTGCAGTGTATTTTCCCCTGCCTGTAATGCTCATCCCTGCCCACTTTGGTTAGATAATGCCTACTTTTCCTTCATACTGAAGTTCAAATGTTGTTTCCTCAGAGAAATTTTCCTGATCTCATACTAGATCGATTTCCTAGAATGGTGTTTCTTGGCACCATGTACTTTTTCCTCTCATGTGTCATAATCACAATTTTACATTTTTTTGTGAGATGATTTATTTCTGTCTCTCTGCCTCTCCAGAAGGCAAGCTCTGTGAGGACAGGCTCCCACTAATGTGGCTTCCATTTAATCACCTGGTACACAGTGGACATGCAATAAATTTTGGTTAAATTAATGACAATATTGACAAATCTGTGAAATTGTGTGATGAGATGGCATGATATAGATGGTGAACACTTAGAATGTGAAGGTAAATATTTTTCAACTCTTGAATATCTTTCTAAATAAATTCCCCTCCCTCTTTTTCGTGATTTCTTTTTCTGGTACTTTTAATAACTTATTGAATATCTTGGCATTCCCTACAGTTTCAGATATCTTTGTATTTTGATTACTTTCTGGGAGATTTCTTTGATTTTATCTTTCTGGACTTTCACAATAGTTAGACTTTTTAGGTTAGTAATATATTCTAATATGTAGGCATGCTCTGATTATCCCTGTGGGTTTTCTTTAATTTTTTATGAATAAGTATTGTCTCTTTTGAAGTTTTCTTCTACTCTCTGCATTGTCTGTTTTCTCTGAGTTCATTTTCCTTTTTTTATTTTTAAGGGCTATTTTATTCATTTTGAGACAGAGAGAGAGTGTGTGTGAGCAAGCAGTGGAGGGGCAGAGAGAGAGGGAGAGATAGGATCCCAAGCAGGCTCCATGCTGTCAGCACAGAGGCCAATGTGGAGCTTGAACTCACAAACCCATGAGATCATGACTTGAGTCAAAACCAAGAGTCAGCTGCTTAACTGACTGAGCCACTCAGGTGCCCCCCGAGTTTGTTTTCTATTGATATGGTTTGGATGCTGGAGCCATATCTCAAATGTTTATATTTTTGTTTGTTTATATTGAGGAAATAATATTGGCCAGATTGGAAGTTCTGCATGCATGGGTGCATTTTATTTAGTGGAATGCAACCAATTTATTTAGATATCTCCAGATGTCAGCAACTATATGGCTTTTCCTGAGGAGCTATATAATTTCCTAAGGGAAGAATCTGCTGAGTAACTTTCATCTATGAGCCATGTTGTGCCAAGATACACAGGTCCAATGGTGAGGTCTAGGTGGCTCTCCATTCAGTATGTGGGGTTTTATGTAATCTTTTCTTTTTAGTATGACATCTCTTGCTTAATTCTACTGTGTCTGCTCTCCCTAGCCTGGAGTCTCTTGGTTCAATTTTCCCAAACAAGAAACCTCCAGATTCCTGCGAAACTCAGTGAGGGACAGGTTTCTATCTGCATAGGATACAGGAGGGGATCAGGGTGCCTAATTGACCTTCTTGGACTTCAAAACAATTCCTTGTTTTCAGTCTTCAGTCTCTGCCATTGGAAAGTTTAATTACAATCATCATGCTAAATTTTGGAACAAAGAAAAGGAGGGATACCACAATTTGTAAAATTATTTTATTCTATGCTGAGATTAAAAGTGCTTTTATGATCAGTATTTTCTCCCTAGTCCCATGATTACCAGCTCTTCTACAATTGGTGTACACAGAAGACATGTTCCGCATCTTCTATGACAGTACTTCATGTTACAACTCAGCTACTTCTCCAATAGTAAAAACAACATGTGCAATTAGGTTTGAGGAACTCAAGAATTAAAGCCATTGTAGCTAGGATATCATTTTTCCCCCTTGAGACTCAAGGTGGATCATTGAGAAAAATATCAGACTAGGAAGAAAAATACCTACATATGAGTTCTACCTCTCTCAAACACTACTTCTATATTTTTAGGCAACTCACTTAACTGCCTAATATTAGTTTTCTGACTTTCAAAGTAATAAAATTAGATTAGTGATCTCAAAATTTAGTGATTTTTTTTCTATTTCTAATATCATAAGAATTGACTGACGTGATATGATTACACTTAGAATAATAGATAAAAACAACTTCTGTACTTGTAGCAATACTTTAAAGAGCTTTGGCTTTCTTACACTTCCAGTAATTAACTGCCAAGATTAATTACAAAGTTACCTAAAATCAAAGATGTCACAACATACTCATATTATCAAATAGAATCAAGGATATTGAACTGTAAAAAATGAGACTTTTAAATTGCTGACCTTCTTTAACTAATAATTACTTTAATTTCTTTTTTAATACTGACAGGGCATTTGTGAAAAGTAGGGCTGATTTCCTTCTATAAATGTAGGTAAATAACTTCTTATACTTATACAGTACTTTTGCCATTTTGAAAGTATTTTTACATGGATTTTTCTCTCTAATTGCCACAATGCCTTCAATGATGTCTGTAGAACAGGTACTGGTATTATCCTCCTTTACTAGATGGCAATATAAGGACCCCCTTAGTGAAGACAGTAAGTAGCAAAACCAAGACTTCTTCTTTTATTATTTTTTTAATGTTTATTTAATTTTGAGAGAGAGAGAGAGAGAGAGAGAGAGAGAGCCTGAACAGGGGAGGGGCAGAGAGAGAGGGAGACACAGAATCAGAAGCAGGGTCCAGGCTCTGAGCTGTCAGCACAGAGCCTGACGTGGGGCTTGAACTCACAGAATGTGAGATTGTGACCTGAGCTGCCCCTGCAAAATCAGGACTTCTAACTTCAACCCTGATTTCCACATCTTGTACTGCTTCCCCAGAAAGTCTCTAGAAGATAAGCACACTATCCTTACACACAGATATATCTGGGTGGTATATTAAAGACCAAAAGAAAGCAAAGATGATGAACTACTAAGTATTGGGTCCATTATCTCACCATCCTCATTCCACTATCACTTTCAGATTTCAGAAGCAATTTTCACTTCACAACCTAACTCACCAAATTCAATGCACTGTTCTGTGTTGTTAGAAGTGAAAATTATGTACATATGTCTAAATTTTGTTCTACCAAAATTGGAATACAAGGTAACATTTAGACTTAGTTACTTCATCCATTCACACAAAGTTACACATCCTCCTTTATAACTTCCCAGTGTCTCACGCCTTCAACCTAACCACTTGTTAGGTAGAATACCTCATGTAGATTTATAATCTATTCAAAAGAATTATGACAGCACTGGGAATTGCCTCTTCATGCTATCAACACTCTCCTTCCTAGAGCTGAAGGATCACACCCCTTTGTTCTCTCAGTTACTTCAATAGGCTTTAGAAACACACAGACAATCTTCCTGAACTGTCCATGAGGAATGTCAGATATGGCATCACCTTCATTCCAAATAGATGTGGCCCCTGTACTCAGAAGAGAGCTCTGACTTGTATCAGGAATGAGTCATTGGAGAATATGCCCTTCCTCAGAGGCTTAAGCTGTCAATGTCACAGGGAATATTTTGATCCAGAATTCACTGAAGCAAGCAATGAATTGAAATGGATCATTTAATCCCACCCTCTGTAATTCCTAACCACAATTTAGATCCTGAAAAATCATCCCTTTTATAATCAAATTTACAAATGTAAATTTTCATCCAGTTAGACTGTCTAATAATACAGAGAATTTACTGGCTTACATAAACTGAACTGTCTAGAAATATGAATGATAAGTGATTTGTTGCAGTGACTCCAACAATAGCATCCAGGATCTGTTTCTTTCCAAGTCTCCATTCTGCTTCTGCAGAGAAAGCAGCAGCATCAGGCCCCACACAGTGACTGGCCTACAGTGATTGCCTGTGTGCTTCCAAAATGGATGTGGGTTTATAAAATTCACATCCTCATATCTCAGCAAAAGTTTCTTTCCATTTCACTAACTTTGTCTGGGTTATTTACCTTTCCCTCAATGAATGTCTATTGCGAATAATTTGGCCACTCCTGAGTTCAATTCAACCACACTCAAATCATATTGAATTAGATGAGTATTTTTCAAATGGTAGATAATATCTCATTTGTGGGCTATACACTGAATTCAAGGGACTGCATGCAATATTTTTAAAGAATAGACTAATATAGGGGTGCCTGGGTGGCTCAGTCAGTTAAGCATCTGACTTCACTTCAGGTCATGATCTCATGGTTCATGGGTTCGAGCCCTGTGCTGGGCTCTGTGCTGACAACTCAGAGCCTGGAGCTGCTTCAGACCCTGTGTCTCCCTCTCTCTCTGCCCCTCCCCCACTCATGCTCTGTTTCTCTCTATCTCAAAAATAAACATAAATTTTTTTAAAAAAAGAATAGACTAATAATAGAATAGAAATAGAAATGCAGAATGCTTCACCACTAGTAATATTTGTTTATTGAAACTTGCTTAGTTTTATATAAATATATAGGTGTTTGGTGGGTAGTAATGTAATTTTTTTCTATGAACTACAGTGAAAATGTTTGAAAGGAAAATAGGGATGTTAATTGGACATGGGAAATGATGTTGGGTAGAGCCAAAAGATAAATATGTACTACACGGTATTTATTTTCTACCCATTGATTTATAATCTTTCCAATATGCAAATTATTTGCTCTTTTTTTAATTTATTTTTTTTACTAACTAGTTTAATAAAGTAAGAGCAATAGCTTCTTGACAAATGTTTTCTGTGAGTTTGGGAAAGCAATATTTTTAAAGGCTATTTAAATCTTTCATCTCTGCCACTCTGAACAACAGGTGTATTTCCCCATCAAACAAGCATATTCTACTTGTGCCATTGAAGTACCTTTAACTCTAAAGGCCTCTTGGATGCTCAAATACCAAATGACTTCTTAATAATTCCAGTCTTTTTAAATTCATAATGGTTATTTTAATTTTTAACCTAATGTCTTGCCTACAGCCAATCTCTGGATGGCATATATGTGTATAAAGAAGGAATAATGTAACAGAGAGAGGACAGAACCAGCAATCAGGAGGCCCAGATGCCAGTCTCAGCCCCCAACAACCAGTCCTACCATCTTGCGCTTTCACATTCTCTGTGGCTCTATTTCTTGAAATGTTAAAAAGAAGAAAGATAGTGAAGTTCACTCCTAAGAGAACTTCCATTTTTACAATACTCATTTAGGTAACAGTAAGTTGAACAGGATTTTTCAGTTGTTAAGGGGAAAAAATGTATAGCACCTTTTATTTCTGTGTCACCATATCATAACATAGTAGGAGGAAAGAAGTCTCTTAACGGGTGAGCATAAAGGAACCAACTACATAAGGCAAGAACATATCTAGCAAGAGAAAAGATACAATAAGCCAGTGAAAAAGGAACATATTTTACCATATACTCAACCTGGGAACATTCCTTTTTCCTTCCCTGTGTTGTACCCTTACCTTGCTCACCAATTCTCCATCTGTTTTGTTGCATTTATAATTTTCTAGACTGTTTCTCAGACCTATCCTTATCTCCTCTTCTCAGGTGGTAGTCATGTGGTCTAGGACCTAGAGTCCCAAGAGGTGATGGAGGCAGACAGATAGAGCACCTCCCCTACTCACCCTATAACATTTGTCGGGCTACTTAAGTCCTCAGTTTTAATAAAATAGAGACAATAAAAAAATCTCACAATCTCATAACATAACAATGTTATGTTTATTAAATGAATTTACAGGTAGGGAATAGCTAACCTTGTTAGGTTTTCAGTAAGTGGGACGGAATATCTACAAACACACAGTAAATATTAACTTCATCAGTAACAAAAATATAATATAACATGATGATATACTATTTCTCACTAGTCAGATTAGTGAAGATGAATGAGAGTGACTATGCCCAAAATTGTTTCAGGTATGAGATATAAATGTGCAGAGCCATGAATATTAAAATCTCTGGAAGAATATAATAGCTATCTCTGTTATAGATGTGGCAACATAGGTGATGTGTGTGTGTATTTTAAAAAATCTTTGATATTGCACAGAATTTATAAAATAAAATATTTGTAAAAGATGCAAAGGTAAGGAGAAATAAAGTACTAGAAGCTTGGAAATAAGTTTCTGAATGATCCAAGACCGTTTCCTCAACACACTGCCCCAATGGCTCAATTCTGCTCCCAACATGATATACTTTTTTGAATCCCACACCCACATTGTTCAAACCATTAATGAGAGCTTAATCGGAGCTTAATCAGAACATATTTATTAATGTCTTCTCTCTGGCCAGTTCTGAGTTATGTGTTGTGATGGATATAAACCTAACTGATACAATAGCAATCCTTAAACAATGGATATATTTTTGGGAAGACAAGACTCGATAGCAGAGCAGCACAGAGAAGAAGTCTAGAGATAAGGGGCAAATAATGAAGTAAAGATTAAGTGATGGAGAATTAGGAAAAAAAATAGGTATGGAGTAATTAGAAAAACATTCATTGTATCAGAAGAAATCTATTATAGACTTCTACAGAGAAAATCCCTGTGTCTCCACCAGCCTCTAAATAAACCAAGATATAAATTTACCATGTATTTTCAAAATCCTCAGAAGCTTATGGAGGGAAAATAAATGAGAAAAGGGTCTTTGCAACAGCATTACAAAGCCCCTGCCACTCTAATAATTTCATGCAGTAGTGTCCTCAGGTCCTCTCCAATTCTATAGCTAATAGACTATTCCTTGCTAGAACAATCCACATGGGTCACTAGACCATCTGCAGCTGTGAAGGGAGAGGCTCCTTCTGCTCCATGCCCTATTGATGACTGTCACATGTCAGGTTCCACAGGAAGAAAATGATGAGACAGAGTTTAGTGTGAAAGATAGTTATTTGGAAGTGATCTTAGCTCAATATCTACAGAATGGGGGTGGGGGGGCGGATCAGAACTGGGCAAAAGGAAAAGTTGAGTATCGATGCAATCATAGTGGAGACCTCAGCCAACTCTTTGGAAAGTTGCAAAGCTTGAATGTAAAGCTTCAGAGTTGCTCTGAATGAAGGAAATAAAGCCAAAATTTTATAGCTCATGTAGATTAGTCACTGGATACAGGCCACCCTAGAAATGACCTTAGGTGAGTTGTTTCTCAGAAGAAGCATAGAAGGATGACAGCTGAGGTCTTTCTGCTCATAGCATTCCTAGTAACTGGGGGACTAGTCTTTTAATCCTGAAATGGAAATCTGGGTGGCATATAACAGTCTCCACCACAGTAGCCCATGCCATTAATGCTATATCACCCCCAATATTCCTGTGTGCCCCAGCACAGGATTTTGCTGTTCATTTCTATGCATATTCCCCCATTTTCTATTGATTCTGCTGCTTAAAGACCCCAGGATATACCTTGTACTGGAAAGGGAGGCAGGGCTAAGAGAAGCCTTAGCAGAAAAGTCACATTTAGGTCAGAATTCTGTTATCAAGGAATCTTAGGCCATAACTTGGTCTGTGTGTTGCTGAAATTACTTTTTCTCCATACCTATCAACTGGATGATAAAGCACAGCTGCATGTTCCATTGGAATAACAGCATGACTGTTTCTCTTAACCACCTGTCTAAGTCCATTCAGGCTTCTATAACAAAATACCACAGGCTGGGTAGCTTGTAGACAGCAGAATTTCATATCTCACAGTTCTAGAAGCTGGGAAATGCAAGATTAGGGGACCTGCACCATTGAGCAAGGAACCTTTTCCTGGTTAACGGCCAGTGACTTTTCACTGTGTTCTTACAGGTTGGAAGGACAGGAGCTCTCTGTGGGGTCTCTTTTATAAGAGACTAATCAGAAATCCCACCTACTAATACCATTACATTGCAAATTCATGTTTCAACATATGAATTTGGGGGGAGCATAAACCATGGCATCATCGCATCTGAACAAAAGAGAACCCCAGGAAACAGAACTAAAATATGCCTTCCCACTGTTATGAGGCAGTGCTTCTGCTACTATGTCACATCCTTCTTGTAGCTATCTTGGAAGACCCAAGACCCTCTCCAGAGGGCATGTATTTTCCTATTTTCCCCACCTACTCTGACAGAGAACACTCAACAACTAAGGCTTATCCCTCCTATAACACAATCACGTTTCCTTACAGCCCACCCAGTTTTCTCACATGGGATGGACAGATTTATCCTCTCCTACCCTGGATCCTGTGAGGAAACATTACCCACATGTTTCAGCATCAATGACATTACCACAATGTGAAGGCCAACACTGAAGTTATAAGATATTAGGGACATCCAAGGCCAGCCTTCTGTACGTGGGACTGGAGTTCACCCCAGGAGCAGTCAAAAAGGATGCATCTCAATCTAGAAACACAACTGGAGACACTCTTGAAGAAGAATGAAACATCATTCATTCTGGATTTCAATGTACCAGGTGGGCATGTGGGGAACAGATGTTAAAGAGGTTCACAGTCTGGAAAATAGGCCTGTAGCAAAGAAGGGAAAGGCTTAAGCTAATGTTTTTCTCAGCACTGCAAAATAACAAAACTGTCTGCTTCAGAATCAGATCTGGAGTAAAACCCCAGCCTTTTGATTAATACACTGTGTGATGTATTGCTAGTTACTTTGACTTTCAACTTCAGTTTTCCAGTCTGAAATGGGAGAACACATCATTACCTTACAGAATTTTTGTAAAGATTTAATGAAAATAGATAAATAAATTTCACTCCAATATAGTAACTGGCAGATGGTAAGCTCTCAAAAAACAGGAGCTGTGATTATCACTTCATATCTAATCTGATGGGGCCTGTTATCTCTAAGGAACAAGTTATATCTTGCCATCAAGAATGTTTAGATTTCATCTATACTGTATCTATTTTTCTTTGTTCTTTCACACTATTGAGTAAGATTTGAAAACTACCGGTTTTCTCAGTTGTGTTAAGAAAAAAGTAAAGTCAGGATTCAAGTTGATGCAAGTGGCCTAGGAGGCAAGTGCCCATTAAAAGAGGGGCATGGTCACCTGTGTGGCTCAGTTGGTTGAGCATCCAACTTTGGCTCAGGTCATGATCTTGCAGGTTTGTGAGTTTGAGCACCACATTGGGCTCCCTGCTGTCAGCTCAGAACCTGCTTTGGATCATCTATCCCCCTCTCTTTGCCTCTCTCCCAATCGCACTCTCTCTCTCCAAAATAAATAAACATTAAAAAAAAAAAAAAAAAGGAGGGGCAGTGTGCCCTGAGGTCAGTCACTGCAATGATTGTACTTGTCATCAGAGCATGGAAATATCAAGGAAAAAGCTGGTTCCTCAGGCTTCAGATTTCTCTTCCCAGAAGATTATCAAAGGTTGCATGTTCTAGGTATCATGTATTATATTAAGAATACTGTTGTTTTCTGCAATGCCTATATTACAGAAGTAAAATACACCATAAGGCCTATTCTGAGAGAATAGAAGGCTAACATGATTAAAAGAAGTTGGCTCCCAAATGTTTACAGGGCTTCGAAGGTAACATATAAGTGAAGCAGGCTAGATGTAAAAACAATTTGAGATACAATAGAAGGTTCCAGGACTGTGGTGTTCAGGACTCAAAAGCACGACATCTGTCCTAAAGGGGGAGCATTAACAGCCTGGGAATGTGGACCAGGAACTGTTACAGCTTCCACTTTATGCAAAAGAAGACAAGTACCAGGATTTTTATGGGAAATTTTCAGTGTTGGCCATTAAACTCAGTTTCATTCCACTTGTGCAAGCTCTAAATCTTATGTAGGAAGAGGAAAAAGAATGAGATGATAAAAGTCAAAATATCAACACTCTCATAACTGCAGTTATTACTTCTTTTTATTAAAACCTTTCAGTATTTTATGTATAGAGAATACTTCCTCACCAGTGAAAAAGTGGTTTTCTAAATAAGGGAATCAGAATGGGCCCTGGTCCAGGACATACCAATCTGGAACATTTAGCAAAACTCACTGAGTGAACACAAGAAATTCTATTTAGGCTTCACAGTTAATCATCTATAATTATACTAAACTACATATTTAATTACAAAAGTGATCATTTGCAACATAATCATATACTTTTTGCTCTTACATAAAAAATAGAGTCCTCCTATATTTCTCTACTTCCAAAACTTTACGGTAAATACATTCATTCTCCAAATAATCATCATTTTTCCAGAGTCAATGCCACTATATCATGTACTCCATCTCTTCTAATTCTAAACCAGAACACAAGATCTAGGGACATAAAGTTTGTCAAATCCATTGACTCAGCTAAGCACACAACACAATAATTCACAGTAGATGGGGGAGATCTGAGCCTGAAGACCATCTCCCCTACTCAGGAAATAGCAATGGTAAGGATCATGAGTCATTCTCAGGTAGTAAAATTCCAGCCAGAAGGAAGTACAATATCCAAAAGAAGGTAACACACTTAGGTGGAGGTCCAAAGAAGGGGTCAAGGCACTTTGCACATGCTATTTCTTAGAGCGGCCACCATGTAAATGCTGAGTTGATTCCCATCAGGACCAACTCACTATAGGATAATTCAATATAATGATCGACAGTAAGCCTGTGGGTTTTTTTTTCCAAGCTCTTTTCAAACAAAGTTCTAAAAATGGCAGAAAATGTTTGGTCTCTGAGAATCTGAGGGAAAGAGCTGTGTGACAAGGATTTCTGTATTTACAGAATGAGTACTACTACTCTGTGGTAACTTCACATGCAGTAATACCACTGGTGGAAAAGCCATCTATCTGCCAGGAAAAAGACACTACCAAAAACTTATTTTGGAGGCGCACCAGTCCTGGTACCCTAAGGCAAATTTTTGGACCCAACGTACATGGTTTTAGAGTTTCTATAGACCTGCTGGCCAGCTGGATGGAAAACATGCAGTCTTTGGGTGAGTGAAAGAAGGCCCCATGGAAGTTGTAGAACATGGAACACCAGCAATGCCAACAACAGTGAGGAGATCACCATTGTTTTAATGTGGGTCTCTCCCATACCCACCTAATATTCCTGAATTTAGAGAATCTATTCTCATACTCTACTATTTTGTGCTCTCATTTGTTGTCTTTCTCTAGGTCCTATTTGCCTCATTCCTTCTGCACGTTTAGCTGAGTTTCAGAATAAAGTTATGACAACAGAATAGAAGCTATTCTAAAAAAAGTCAATTATGAGTCTGGGTGCAGCTGAGGTGGGGGTAGGGAAGTCTAAAACAGGCCATAAATACAGGGCATCAGAAAGTTCCACGTGGGTGTAGTGGAGCTCAGTGGACAATACAGAGTTCTATGTGAGTACAAAGAAACTAAAACACCAGACTAATTATTAAGATAGCATTAAGATTATTAAGACAGAAACCACTTACTAAAACCAAAGTCCTCAAGGCATAGTTGTTCTTAGAAACAAGACTAGTCTTCTTACCTTATGTAGGCCAATGCAAGCCTAGCAGAAAGGACCCCAGAATCCTGGACTAAGTACATAACGTATTTTAGAAACTGTCTAAAGGGATAAATTCTGTCAGACTGATGTTTTGGGGTAATGTGGATCACACAATGTGGGTTTTCCAACTTCAAAAGATAAAAAGATTCACATATAATTACCAAATACTCAATATTGGATACCAATTCAAACTTGAGGCACTGCTCATCCTAGAGTTAAGAGTCTAAAAGATTGAGTTTTATAGACTGCAAATCCAGGAGCAGAAAGTACGGAAAGCTATTATATTAAAAGAAAGAAAGAAAGAAAGAAAGAAAGAAAGAAAGAAAGAAAGAAAGAAAGAAAGAAAGAAAGGAAGGAAGGAAGGAAGGAAGGAAGGAAGGAAGGAAGAAAGGAAGGAAGGAAGGAAGGAAGAAAGGAAGGAAGGAGGAAGGAAGGAAGAAAGAAAGAAAGAAATCAGTAAATTGTACAGAATAGTTCACTTTCCTAATTTGAGGGAAAATAGCTTTTTACATTATGATTAAGAGGAGGAAAACACTTATTTCTTTTTGTGGCAACTAAGAATGTACAATTGGCAAGAAAATCTAGATATTTATTTTCTTTATAAGTTGGTTAAAAATATTTTGGAGGCACTTGGGTGGCTCAGTTGGTTAAGCACTTAGCTCCTGGTTTTGGCTCAGGTCACAGTATCACGGGTCATGACTATGAGCCCTGCATTGGGCTCTGTGCTGACAGTGAGGAGTCTGCTTGGGATTCTCATTCTCTCTCTCTCTCTCTCTCTCTCTTTTTCTCTCTCCCTCTTTCCATCCTCCTGCATTCTTTCCCTCTCTCTCAAAATAAATAAATAAACCTTAAAAAATAAATTTAAAAATATTTTAATAATAGTCATTTTGAGTAAGTGCAGTTAGATAAATACATTTGGGCAACTAAAAAGGATATTACCAACTCTTAAGTTTCCCAAATTTAAACAAGAAATATACATGTCAATTCAAAGACAATGCCAGATTTGAAATCTGACAATCTTCCCGTAGAACATGATTTATAGATTTCCTGGGGGCTAGTTAAATGCACTCTGGGCATAGAATGCTCTAGAACGGAAGAAAAGTTGCACTGATATCAGGAGTTCTTACTTTGGTATTAAGTCTGTCACTGTTTCCAGTCAAATGGAAGAAAATGAACATGCTCTTTTGTTCTAAATGTGAAAGACTAATAGAGTTTTCTTTGAAAATGACTGAAGCACCTTGAGATTAATTTTCCCTAAGTTTTGAATTACTTCCAGTTCCAATATGGTATAAGTTACACACACCAAGGAAAAGAAATCAGTAGAACAGAGCATCCCCATAGGAACACCCACTGAACCCTAGAGAATTTGTTTGTATATCAGACTGTAATTCATTTCTCACTTAGACCTCACTGCCATATACTGCTGATAAAGCAAACTAGATTGTGAAATTCAGAAACTGCCAGGGTTGGCTAGCAACGCTGCTCAACACAAAAGGAAGCAATCCTGGTGCACCTGAGATGCCCAGGGACTTAGAACACAAAACCTACTTTTTTCACTTGCCATTTATCTTGGGATGGGTTGGTTGAAATCATAAGGAATTTTTTTGTCAGCTGAACACTCTCATAAAAAGACAAATAATTCGTTTGTATTGGAAAACTACCAGACACTACCATGCTTGAAATATATATTTAAAATATATTAAAGAACACATAGGGAGAGGTACGAATACCAGGAACAAAAGGTATAAGCAATAAATAAAATTAAATGCCTATCTATTGAGGACTGTGATAGCTACCAAGATTTACAAAACATAATCCCTTCCTTAAAGAAGCTGCAATCTAATATAGTAGGGAAACAATATAAAGATGTTTGATGACAAATAGTTTCACATGCTTAAAATGCAAATACTTTGAGAGGCGCCTGGGTGGCTGGCTCAGTCAGTTAAGCATCTGACTGGCTCAGGTCACGATCTCATGGTTCCATTGGTTGGAGCCCTGCACAGGGCTCCATGCTGACAGCTCAGAGCCTGGTGTCTGTTTCCAAATCTGTGTCTCCCTCTCCCTCTCTGCCATTCCCCTGCTCATGCTCTGTGTCTCTCTCAAAAATAAATAAACATTTAAAAAAAATTAATGCAAATACTTTGAGAAGAGAGAAAGGCTTTCACATAACACAAAATTAATTACCAAAAGACAGTGACAATCATTACAAAGAAAAAATGAATAACCTTAGCCTGAAGTTGTTAGACAGAAAAGAAATTAGAGCTCAGTCTTGGAGAATGGGTGGAATAAGTGTGGCTGTAGTGACACATTATGTTTTACTCACTTGGATGTGCCAAAATTGCAAAATTACTTTCTTCAAAATTAAATATGGTCCAAATCTGTGTGGTCCCTTGGTACAGGGGGCTGTTTCTGTGCCAAATTTTGACAGAAGAGTTATGGTTTATGCCACAGACCTGGTAACCTAAGTTTTCTCTTAATTTGCTGAAATAGGAAACTCTTTACTGCTTTTACCACTTTCCCATCCATGCTGGCACTGCCAAGGAGGAAGTATAAGTCCTCAATATTCTTTCCTTGCCAAAATCTTTCCCAGTCTTGATAGAATTCTCTACAGGGGACTGAATAGTGTACACCCCCCCAAAAAAAATTCATGTCCACCCAGACCCTCAGAATGTGACTTGATTTGGAAATAGTGTTTTTGCAGGTATAATTAGTTAAGGATCTCAATATGAGATCATCCTGGGTTTAGGTGGGCCCTGAATTCAATGTAAATGCTTTTATATGAAGAGGATAGGACACAGAGACAGACAGAAGAATACCATTGCATGACTGATGGAAGCAAAGCTTGGAGTGATATGTCTACAAGCCAAGGAATACCAATGATTGTAGCAACAGCCAGAAGCTAGGACAGAGGCATGGACTGGATTCTCCCTGAGAGCCTCCTGGGGGAACCAACCAATACTGGGATGGTGGGCACTACACTATTTCTCATGAATCAAGATCAGACTGGATGACAACAAGTACCACACTATTTTCTGAGTGTTACTTGCTTTTTGTCACAGCAATTATTGAAAACTTACCTATGAAAAGATATGATGTCATCCTCAAAAGGAACTGTTGCATTATCAAATATTAAAACCATGAACTACCTGGAGATAGTAGTTTTGACAGTGCCTCGAAGATGTCCACTGCATTTCCCTCAATTTTTATAAAAATCCTGTGGTATCCCAGTGAATGTGCTGCAGTACAGTGGGTGGTGATAGTTTGGGAACCATTGGTTTAGACATCAATCTCTAATGACAATCACTGAGAGTTTTTGAGCAGAGGAATGACCTAACCAAAGCAATGTTTTAGGAAGACTTACTGAAGATTTGACGATTGACTATATGGAGTAAGACTGACAAAGAAAAGTAAAGGGAGACTCAGAATAAGGTATTTATTCTGCCAAAATCTTTTTTATGGTAACTATTGTTTAGTATATGTAAAAAAAAATCTTGTAATAGACTGCCTTTGAGTTGTTTAGCAAAAGTAGGGGTATTATGTTAAAGAAAGAAAAAAATTATAATGCAAGTATGCTCTTAGGCTAGAGAATGTGACATTATACATAAGAAATGTGTAAATTATTCTGAAACTGCAAGAAAATCCAGAGCTCAATATTCTGAGCCCCTCCTTCTTGGAGATTTGATACATGAGCTAGGCAACACAACAATTCCATTTAAAATAGTGTCTCGAGGGCACCTGGGTAGCTCAGTTGGTTAAGCAACTGACTTTGGCTCAGGTTATGATCTCACAGTTCCTGAGTTCAAGCCCCGTATCAGGCTCTGTGCTGACACCTCAGAGCCTGGAGCCTGCTTCGGATTCTGTGTCTCCCTCTCTGTCCCTACCCTGCTCACACTCTGTCTCTCACTCTCTCTCTGTCAAAAATAAACATTCAAAAAATAAAATAGTGTCTCAGAAGCCATTATCATTTGGGTTTTAGAAAGATGACTAAGGTCCTACTTTTCTTTATGATGACACTTTTTAAAGAGGAGTCATTCATTTAATATTGGCAGAATGCTTCACATGGCGTTTATACCTGCTTATCTATGGGAGAAGTAAGGATGGTTGTTGTTTGTTTGACTTGTGGAGGAAATCTGACCGTTAGAAAATTTGTGCAAAAGTAGTTTTAGAAGCAAGTACTAAAATTAGTTGTTCTATATAAATAAAATATTTCCTATATTCTGTAGCTATAAACATGTTTTATATCTTTAAATAAATTTAAAGGTATTTAAAGACTTCTTCCTTAGTAGGAAGGCCCAAACAACAACAACAACAACAACAACAATTGTGCCAGAAAAAAAACAAAGAACCAAGGGTCAGGAGACTTGGTTCTAGAGGCAGCTCTGTGACTAATTTGCTGTGGTCTTAGACAAGTCATTTCACTTCTTTGAGTTTCATGCTTAATCTCTAAAATAGAATAAAATAACAAAATATAATGATTTACATTAGAACCACAAACTGGCTGCTCTAAGCGGGACATGATGTGCAAATAAATGTATTTTGTTTGACCCACTGTGTTTCCATTCCCTTATTATGAATTAATTTCAATGCTGAAAAAAGTTTTTACATAAAGCTCTAGATATCTGGCTTCTTTCGAACCCTCAGCCTATATTTTCCCCCTACAAACAGCAAGGCCTGAGCCACCACTGCCCTCCTTGGAGGGCCCACACACTGCAAATGAAACCCTTTGTTTTTTTTTTGCACCAGTCTGGAGTTTCTAGGATTTGAATTTACAACCCTTGAACCACATGATTGCTAAGCTCCCAACACCCTGAATATACATTGAGAAAAGGATAAAATATCATTAGATATGTATGTATGTGTTTGTGTGTATTTATTTAATTCCCTAAATAATTTTTTTATTTTCACTGTATATCTTTTTCTTTATCAAATAATATACCTTTGCTCTATAAATTTATAACTCTGAAGATTAATCAACTTTGTGATTATAAATATGACTTCTTGTTATAAGAAATTACAGAGCTGCTTTAGAAAAACAATAAATTGCATTTATATAAGTAGAGTAAATATGTAGACTATGTTTTATCAGCCAAACAAACCAAAGTGAAGTGCTGGATCACATGTCTCTTCGCAGCAGATTCACTGAAACCATCAAATGCTGCATATGTTTTAGATAGTGCTATGAACACCTAGTGTTAAATATGAAATGGATAGGGCTTAAACTATGAACTGTAGGAAGGAATTATTTTTTCATGAATATTTTAATAAATCATCAATAACCATTAGCTAATTAGCCACTAAACTGCAATATATACATTTAAAACATTAAAATACATTTTAAGACCAAAAAAATCCATAAATTACATGTCTAAAACCAGTTATTCCCACTTATTAGCTTTTCTCTCTCCAGTGTATATCCATATGGACTTGGCTTTACAGTTGTAAGTGCATAAAATTTTGTTTCTTATTTTTTTTGCCCCTTAGCTTGCTTATCGCAAATACTTTTCCATGTTGAACCATTTTGATAATTTTTGCCTAATGACACCATAATCTGATATCACTGCCTACATTTTGATTTATTTAATTATTCCCATGTTTTTAGTGTTAAATTTATTCTCCAATTTTCCCTATATTCATTGATATAATGAGCTTCTTTTTGCCCATAGCTCTTTTTCCCTCTTTTGAAGAGTTTCTTCAGGATAAATTCTCAAGAGGAGAATTACAGAGTCAAAGAGTATAAACTTTTCTATGGTTTATGATATATGGTCAAATTGTTTTCAAGAGATATATGAATTCACATTGAATGTACTAGCTTTACTGGGAATTTGCCAGCATTAAGCTATTACCAGTTTTAATGTTTATACTAATTTAGAAGATGTTACAATTGCCTCATTATTGTTTATTTGCATTTCTTTGCATATTAGTAATGCCAAAAATTTTAAAATGGGACTCAATATCCTAGATCATATGGTTATATAATTAATTTTTCTTTTTCTAAGTAAAAACTAGAAGTGAGATACCTTCACCATGAATCTTAACACTATAGGAATGCTGTTAAAAAAGAGCTGAGTAGGAACTTTCTTTAGTTTATCCCCAACATGCACTGCCATCAATGCAATAACCTGTCATGAAATCATCTATCCATACGGAATTATTTTCATACAGGTGAAACTGATAACAGGGTAGTCTAATATTCTAAATATATTTAATTGTCAAATAACGCTTTGCTCATACTTTCACTTAGTTCTGAAATAGTTCTGTATACTTCAGTCATAGAAGTAAGATGCATTTAAGTTCCTTCTTAAGGCTGCCTTGAATAAACTTTTTTTTTTTTTAATTGATTGGGTTCACAATAACTGGCAAACAACTCAGGATATTTTACTGCAACTTCAAATTTTCAAATGCAACTAAACACAAAATATTCTAAATTCTAATTACTAAAGTTAAATGTTGTCATTTGCCACCAGCAAATCCCTACTTTCTGCTTTTCTTCATATGCTATTGTGGTTAGGTGATTCTTTATTAATTTGACTTCATTGCAACTATGGAGAATTTCCTCTTGACTTCAACAAAATCTGTTAGTCTAATTTTAACTAACAGTAATTTATAAGAAGAGTGTGTTTCCTACCAAAAGGATTAGTCACACTAAAGACTATTTGTAGATGTCCCAAAATTATTTTTCAATGTAGTTTTCCTTAACCAAAATAATAGATAATAAATAATAAATAAATAATAAAGACATGCTTAGGATAATTATCATGAAATTGAGTTCCAGAGTTTAAAAAAAAAAACCTACCCAAGTGTTATTATCAGTTATTTAAATTTATTTCCCATTATTTTTTTAAAAAATTTTTAATGTTTTTTATTTTTTTCTGAGAGAGAGACAGCATGAGCAGGGGAGGGTCAGAGAGAGAGGGAGACACAGAACCTGAAACCAGCTCCAGGCTCTGAGCTAGCTGTCAGCACAGAGCCCGACACTGGGCTAGAACCCGCGCACCGTGAGATCATGACCTGAGCAGAAGTCTGACACTTAACCGACTGAGCCACCCAGGCGCCCTTCCCATTATTTTTTTAAATAGTGTTTTAAAGTGCATTTATATTAAATGTGCCTTTATATTGTGGAAAATAAGGTTGGTTTTTGCACTAATATGTGCTTTGTAGAAATTTATTTTTGTTTGATTAGACTTCCATGTGTCGTTAAATAAAGCTTAACTGCATTTTGGGAGAATTGCCAGGTACCACAAAGCCCATTCCTACTACAGAATATAGTTTCTTAAAAAGTTATTCATATTTCACATAATTTTTGAAGACTATTCCAAAGAAATCATTATCCAATGAAAGCTCCATTCCATCAACTAACATTATTTATAGTTAAAAACCTAAAATTTTACATTAAAAGAATAATCCATGACAGGCAGGCAATGTATGTTTACTGAAGAAGGAAGGAAGGAAGGAAGGAAGGAAGGAAGGAAGGAAAAGGTGAAAGGAAAGGAGGAATGAGTATTCTAGTAAATAAGAGTTATTTATATAATAATTACATTGATGGGTCAAATTTGAAAATACAGTACTATCCCAGATGGTGAAAATGCTTTTGATTAAAAGTAAAACAAGTTAATTTGGGAGTAAAATGAACAATTCTCAATGTGATAAATACAACTTAAAAATTACTCAATGCCAAATACCAAAAGCATTCCTATTCATACTGCAAACAAGTCAAGGCTGTCACCTATCAACACTAAAATCTTATCTTGAAATTTGAGATAGTGTCAAAAATAAACCAAAAAAAGAAACAATATATATTTCAATTGGAAAAAACGATCAAAATTATAATTGTTTATGTTATACGATTGTTTGACTAAGAAACCTACAAGAACCAACTATAAAAAGATTTAATGAAAAAATTCAATAAAGTACTCAAATAAAAACAAATAGAAAAATAATTTTGAAACATCTACAAATAGTCTTTAGCGTGACTAATCCTCTTGGTGGGAAACACAGTCCTCTAATAAATTACTGCTAGTCAAATTAAACAGATAGGTTTTGTTGAAATCAACAGGATATTCTCTATAGCTTCAATGAACCAAAGAAATTAATTTAGAACTACCTAATTGCAATAGCACATGGAAAAAAAGCAAAAACAATGTAAATATTCAGATTTCAGTAATCAGTAACAAAATGTTTTATTTTTTTTTTAACATCTCATTATTTTTCAGAGAGAGAGAGAGAGAGAAAGCACAAGTAGCGGAGAAAGGAGGACAGAGAGAGAGGAAATTCGAAGTGGGCTCTGCGCAAAGAGAAGAGAGCCCTTTGCAGGTCTCAAACTCATAAACCTTGAGGTCATTGACCTAAGCTGAAGTTGTTTGCTTAACCGACTGAGCCACTCAGGCACCCCAGCAACAAACTATTTTAAAAGACCCCCATTCACAATAGCAAAAGAAATATGAGATACGAAAATATAAGCTTAATCTGAAGGATCTATGGAAAGAAAACATAAAAACCTTTTTGAAAGAGATGTTTTTTAAAAGGCTAACATAAATGCAGGCATATTTCTGAATGAAAGACAAAGCTCTAAATGTATTAATTATCCCCAAATAATATAAAAATTCAAGGAAATTGTAATCAATAATTATTAGTAACTATTAATATCAGTCAAAATCTTGAAGAAATAATTCTACTGTAAAAAATACTTGAAATAAAAAACTTTGATTTAATGCTATTTATTCATTTTAGAACCAATACATAATTACATAAAGAAGGCAATCTCATACCTGTTGTAAACACTTAAGAATCGATAATTTTCTAGAATATATGAAAGTAGTAGATTTTTCTAAACAACTCGATACAAAACTTGTATTGTTATTTTGAATTTGGGGATTATTTAATCTATAAATTCCCTCTCATTTTTGTGGCTTTTAGATTTTCCTTCTAAATCAAAACACTTGAATTGTACCATCATTTATTCCTGTAAAATTCAGCAAGTTGGTTAATGCCTCAGATCTTTGGTGGCTTCATTATTAAAATGAAATAAAATCTGAATAACAAGTTTAGCATTTGGATCTCCTCCTTTCTGCTACACAAGGAACAAGAACTGTTATAAAAAGAAAATCCACGTCATTGATCTACAAAAATTTTAGAAGTCTTCTTCTCCTGTTTACATCAGACTACCTTTTGACCTTTTAATTACAGAACCAGATTAAAAGATTTTTTAAGTATTTTAAAATGAAAACTTTGGCTCCTAAATAGATTGGTAATTATATTGCTATATATACAGCTGTAATTGTAAAACACTGTAATACAGTCTTATCTGAAAATTTTCTTTTTGCACAAATATGAAAAACTATGCATTTTTCTATCAATAGAATGTATACTACTTAAGTTTTGGAACAATAAGCCTTTCAGTATCCACATTACTTAATTATCTTTCACATTTGACCTTTCAGCATATTGGCAGAATCAAACAACAACGATGACAACAACAACAAAAACAAATCAAAGGAGCTTCACAGTCTTAAATTTAAAAGCATCAGGAAACAGACTTTATGCAAAATGTTTCCCTGAGGCTTAAGAGTGAGATCACATAGCCTTTCTCTGGCTTCTTAAAAACTCTTAATCCTTTGCTTAGCATTTTCTGATAAAAAAGCAGTCAGACTATAAATGGTGATACTCTGTGGAGTGATAGGTTGGAGCAAGCTTGTCCATTAAACCACAAAATAGTGTGCATTTATGAAGTTAATGGCAAATGATCTTTTTCTATATTAATGCATTACTTTATTCACCATAATTATTTATTCCTAAAAGCCATTCTTTGTGCTAAAGTGCTTTAACCAAAGTGCCTTAATAGAAAGTTCATTAGTGACCTCATAAAATGACACATATGCAAAAGGAAAATAGAGATTTAAGTTATATATATATCAAAATCTTGAAAATGACATACACTATTGGAAATCTTTCAGTAGAAATCACATATGAACAAGTAATATAAAGAGAAATCTAAACCTTGTATGTGCTGGGTTCCATCCAAAATGGAATCCAACCTTGATTTCCTACAGGAACACTGCAAAGATCAATCATATAGCAGACATCAGAAAGTGCAAAAGCAATGGTATATGTTAAAACACATTTTCAGTAGACCTAAGACCAAACCCCTGAAATCTACAAAGAATGAATGGGTGAGGCAGGAGAATGTGCCGCTGCATAGAACAGTAATTCATCTTCATTTAATAAGGTATAGGACACACTCTAGTGTGAATAATCATTTTGTGTTTGTTCCATTTGTACCATATGTGGCCATTTGTATAATATGTGGACATTGTTGATGTCACAGAGAAGAAATATCACAGCAGTCAGACAAAGAAAGTTTATATTTCTTTGATAAAGGTACAGAATTTATCTCTACTAGTCTATGATCCAGAATAAGTTCAAAATGGCTGTCGGAATTAGAAAAATTACATATGATATAACTAGAAATCTCATGCTCAAAATATACCTCATGCTAGCAAATAATATGGCTTAGTAAACATGACACAAAAGTGTTTCAAATTGTAGCGGTTCTAAATTTACCACAAGTAATATCTTTTATTAGGTAATATAACACAAGAGACAAATTTAACTAATCATTTTTGAGGGAGAAAGCCTTACAATTTTATCCTGCAGATAAAACATACAATCAACAGATTGTACACAAATTATTTCTAATAACTAATAATTTATTTGAAACTGTACTTTAAGTGTCTATCCCTAAGTTTTTTGCATACTTCCATCTTTTGGCTAGAAAATTCCTTGGTTATCTGTTTTAAAGCTATTAGAAGAAGTATTCAAAGAAAATACATTGCAGAAGCACATGTTGAACAATATCATGTGCCTAATAAAGAGATCATATATATTGATGAACTTTTTTTTAATTCATTTTTAAGGAGAGAGAGGGAGACAAAGAATCCAAAGCAGGCTCTGGATTCCAAACTGTCAGCACAGAGCCCAACAAGGAGCTTGAACTCATGAACCGTGAGATTGGGACCTGAGCCAAAGTTGGACACTTAACCAACTGAGCCACCCAGGGCACTTTTAAAAGGGCACTTGGAGAAGTTACCTCAACTCTGCTGATTTTTGCTCTGTTAGGCATTCTTACAAGTATTTTGTAATTAATTGTTTATCTACTTTCAAAAAAGAATGCTTCTAACATTGGACACTATGACAACTCTAGGACTGTGATTTTTTAATTGGTTGTTACAATCCAATATTTAAGCAGTGATAAACACACCCTGAGATGTACACACACACACACACACACACACACACACACACACACAGTATTTAGATTTCGTTCTTTATTGTTTAAACTATGCATTTTAGGAGATAAGAAAACTAAATTCTACTACTGAAACTATTATTAATACTATATGTTAACTGACTGGAATTTAAATAAAAACTTGAAGAGAAATAAAAAGAAAAGAAAAATCATTACCTCCTGAATTGGAAGCCAATAAGTAAAGCTAAAAATTCCAACTCTAACTTAAGTTCAGGGTCCAGGTTGTGAGAGTACCATGATGATAGAGGGAAAAGGATGTTCAGCCAGTGCTTTTTACAGATGGCTAATCTATGTACATCACATTATTCGCCAAATGAAAGTAATTATATTCTTTCTTCCTGCTTCTACGAAGGCCATCAAACTGAATGTCCTGTTTTTACTCCTTTCCCATTCATATTATCTTTGATGAAAATTTTTAATATGATCTCTCCAGTGTTAAACTTTTAGCATATGGGCTATGAAGATATTTGTGGCACGGGAACAGGAAAGCACAGTGTGATTGGCCCCAGACCTCAAATATTATCTTAGATAACTATGTAAAGGATACTTGAGTTTAGGCCTATATACTCTTTTCTTCATCTACATTTAAAAAATGAATAAATTCATACTGTAGTTTCCTTATTTTTACAAACGAGTTATGTGTTTTCCTCCTGCAATCCAGTCTGGATACCATGGGAGGATTAGAAAAAAACATGTTAATAAGGAGCAATAATTTTTTAAAAAAGCTAAAATGCTACTGAGATGAATTTAGTAAGAATCTCCTGCCCTTATGAAGTTGTGTTACTTACAGAGGAGGAGAGATTTGTCATCATCTCTGATTTTAGTACCTCACTCAATAATTTCATTTTATTATTCTGTTCATCCCTCTTCAAAGCCCTTCAATCATTCTAGTTTTATTTTCAGTGCTTTTCTTCAGTACCAAAATCTTGCTGAAATAAAACTTGACTGTAGAATCATTACAGGATTTGTTGGCAGTGCAGTCATTAAAATTGTGTGAGCATCTCCCTCGTATAACTTCTTCTAAGGGCATAACATAACACTAATATTATACTTTTTATGGAAGAAATATTTTTCTTTATGCACTAAAATCAGGAGCAAGTGAAATCACACAGCACTAAATTCTTCTGAAATTTTAGATAAAATATTTCATAAATAAGTAAAATAAAAGCTGGCTACAGTATTAAGGTTAATGATTAACTATACTTATTACAGACTGTAATTTTTTTCATTTATACGGGTGATAATAATTTAAACTAACTACCATGCTCAAAAATATGGTAGATAAGGACCAAAGAAATCAACACAGCTAGGGAATAAAGGAAACTTCAAATTCTCAAATATTTTATGGTTTCATTTTAAAGAAAAGGAAAATTTAGAAAACAGAAATAGGAACAGAGGATCTTGAAATTCAGATCACATAAGAATCACTTCAGGTGGTTGGTAAAGATGCAGTTTCCCAATATGTCCCCATCAAAGATCATTATTTAATAGGTCTAGGCAGAATTTGGGGAATCTGCATTTTTGCAAATATTCCCAATGAACCTAATTCAGAGAGCCTGTTTGAGAAACACTTGAAAAAACGTGCAGAACTCAGGGCCCTTGACTCCAGTATTGTTTCTGCTATACCACAACGTCTTTGACTTTTAGGAAACTTTTAAATTCCATCTTAAAGGATGTCCAAATATTTGGAATTATAATTCCAAAGTGTTCATTGACTTTCAACCATGATTTACAGAAATTAGTATGAGAAATGTCATTCCTTTCTCCCTGGAGTAGTTAGCTCTACCTATTTAGCTACACAGAGGTCTCTTTGACTATTTCCATATTATTTCAGTTTTGGCTACAGAGAGGGACAACTAAGATCTGATACGTGTTTTTTAGTCAAATATACAGATGGGAACTCAAAACATGGCCCTTTGGTTGGAACAAAACCACTGACTGATGGTTAGATTTACAAGGGCACCATCACCTTGAAAAAGAACTTCCCTGGGAACACATGAGTGGCAGCATTTGATTTACTGTTGTTAAATGTGCTCTGGTTAAAAAAAAAAAAAAAGTACTGCATCTCTCTGAAATTGGAAACTATTCTTAAAATGACAAATCACTGGACTATTTTACCTTACATAGAAGCTCAGTAAATAACACTGCAACAAAATAAAATTTGGACTTGTTCATCAAATGCATGAAGCAACTTGCCAAGGAAGAGGAAAAAACACATTTTTCCACCTCTCACCAGCTTTCTACTTTAGCTTCCTAGAGGCAATATCCTGTGCCCATTCTACCTTGATCCAGCAGGAAAGCAACTATATCTACAATTGCACCAAATATAGGAAACATTGTAGAAATTTCTTCTCTTTTCTTTTCTTTTATCATAAAGTGAGAGAGAAAATTGTTTTGTTTTTTAGAGAGCGAGCGAGCAGTAGAGAGAGAGAGAGAATTAACAGGCTCTACACAGGGCTCCATCTCTTCACTATGAGATCATAACCTGAGCCAAAATCAAGAGTCTGATGCTTAACCAGCTGAGCCAGCTAGGCGTCCTGAAAATAGTTGTTCAATTTAGGGTAATTATCAGCTTCTTGAAATTTAAATAACAAAGCTCTTTTATTCTTTAACTTAATTACCTGGCATGGATTTAAAACACTAACCACTACAAACAAAAGTTCCATTTGACAAGAATAAGAGAAGTTTAATTTAAAGGAGTTAAAGAATCAGAGTTGAAGGCTTCATTCTACGGCTAACTTGAACCCCTTAAAGCCTGTACCTGAACCTCTGCTTCACTAGTAGATAATACAGTGAATCATCAAAGAATTTTAAAAATTGGATTATAAAAGATTTTACAAACCATAAATCACAATTTATAATCCCATCTATAGTTTAATTTTCTAATTAGGAAATCCACTTCAGTGATTTGAAAATTTCTAAAATAATTATGAGGATTTAATTTGATAAATTAAAAAAAATCCAACTCACTCCATGAAGTACAGTTGGCCTATGAACAACATGGGGGGGCGTAAAGAAAACTGAACCCCTATACAGTTGAAAAATCTGTGTATAACTTCTGACTCCCCCAAAACTTAACTATTAACAGCCTACTATTGATCTTAAGCCTTACTGATAACATAAACAGCTGATCAACAAATATATTGTATGTTATAGATATTATAAACTGCAGTCTTACAATAAAGTAAGCTAGAGAAAAGAGGACATTATTAAGAAAATCCTAAGAGAAACACATTTACAGTATTGTATTGTAAAACATCTTTGTATGGATGGACTGGTACAGTTCAAATCCATGTTGTTCGAGAGTCAACTACACACTGACAGGTACATCATGGAATCTTGCCATCAATTCACTTGTATAGTGTAAAAGCACAGCTAAACATCTGGGAGCATTTCAGAAGAGGAGTACCTCAATTTGGTTACCTATTTTCTGTGAAGTACTCTTGAACATAAAGGCCTCTGAGTGTTAATTGACACTTTCACCTTGAATTGGAGAGCCTCTATAAATTATCATCATTTTTTTAATGTCATGTTGTACTCCTCACATCATTTGATTCAGTTTTCCTCACTTCTAAAGGAAACACACTAAGATTACATGGACAGATCTGCTTCCATCAAGGACAATGTAGATGAAACGCAGTGACAAGAGCCGAGCCATACTTTCTTAACATGACTTTAGTTCAGAAGGTAAGGTTGTTATAAAATTCCAAAATTTGGGCCTTATGTTTCCTCCTCTTATATATTGTTCTCAAATCTTTCCCCATGTATGAACTAAGTTGAAAATGATCCTATATTATTTTAGTAAGTGGAAACTATAGCTGGTAATAGCATTTGGGCTGTGTTTAACAGCTAACTATCCAACAAAAATGCTACTAAATCTCTGCTCTATGCAGACCAGCAAACTTTATGTGGTTATACTCACATAAATTTTCCCCTCCCCCAGGAACCTAAATCTTGTGTAGTTCAAGGCTTCACGATTCCAAAGTATGGCCCTCAACCTCCTGGTCCAGGAAAGCTGTAGCTGAGTTTTAGGCAAAACAATGGGAGAAGACATGAAAGAGATGTGCCAGCTGTCTCTGAAGGAGTGTATTTATTCTCATATATTTATTACTTTACAGTTTCCTTAGGTCAGGAATACAGACACAATTTTGCTACTTCCTCTGCTTAGGGTCTCACAGTGTTGCTATGAAGATATTGGCTGGATTGCACTCTCACCCAGGGTCTAGGGTGGGGAATAATCCATATCCAAGATGATTCAGATCATTAGTAGAATTCCTGTCCTGTGGTTCTGTAGGTAGGATAGAGGTCCCTGCTTTTTCCTGGCTATTGGCTGGGGGCTGACTTCAGTACCTGGAGGTCGCAGTTCCTAAAGGCTGCTCACAGTTTCTAGAGGCCACCGACAGTTTCTTAAGGACTTTTGCAGTTCCTTGACACATGAGCTTCCCCAAATGTGGCCAGTTATTTCATCAGGCCAGATATTTATCTTTCTGTGACTGACTTATTTCGTTTAGCATAATACATTCTAGTTCCATACACATTGTTGCAAATGGCAAGATCTCAAGGTTTTTTGTTTGTTTTTGTTTTGTTTTGTTTTGTTTTGTTTTTGATTACCGAGTAATCATTAAGCCAGAAAGGAGAGCTTCTAGAGTTTGTCTGCTAGCAAGATGGGAGTCTTATGTAACATAACCTAAACATGAAAATGACATCCTGTCACTTTTGCCGTATTTTATTGGTTTGTAACAAATCACTCATCCTGCCCACTCACAGGAAGGGAGATTATACAAGGGCCTGAACACCAGGAAATAAAGATAATAAGGGCTTCTCTCATGTCTCTCTACCACAGGAAGGTTCCCAGAAACAATCATACAATCTACCCTCTTATATCCCATTAGCTAAAGCTGAGCCACATCTAGTTGAAAAACGTAGCCTTTCTTTCCTCCAGACTGCCATGTGTCCTGATACCACTGTGATTACTGTGGAAGAAGGAGAGAGTGAATATTGGGAGACAACCAGCAGACTGTCTTCTAGTCAGAGACTTTCCAATGAGAACCTCTGCAACAATCCAGTGAAATAAGAAATATGACAGCATCTGGCTGTCATATTACATTACATTAGTAGTACATATTACATTACATTTATAGGTAGTTGGATAATATTCTCTGATTACACTTCTTAAATTTACTACTTGTGGTTTGATTATTAGAATAGAAATTAAATTCCATTAAAGGTAGAAAAGCATTTGAATAGAAAATCATGCTCAATTTACTAGTACCCCAAGATTTAGGTCTCAGGTAAATCAATTTGAGATAATCTTATATAGCTTTTATTATAAATATGATCAACCCGATAACCCTATTAAAAATTTTTATCTGTATAACCTTCTGCAAATTCCATAGTACTGTCTCACATACTGTATTTTAATCTCAATTCTCTCAATGAGTGTCCATTCCTCTCAGTTAGCAGGTGAAGTTAGGTGACCAGCCCGAAGTTCAGTAACTGACAAATGTACACACAGCTCAAGCCAATGTGTAGGTCATATACCCCTACATAGATCCTACAACACTATAATGCCAAAAAAATCAATTTCACTGAAGAATAAAAATGTGAGATATTAAGCATTTGAACAAAGCTAGCTGCTGGTTAAGCTTTAGATATATGGAAATATCCAGATAATTGACATATTTTTGTTTTGGCCTATTTGTGGTGTTTGACATAGCCTCAACCAAAGGACGGATAAAAAGAAGAGAAGAAGGAGAGGAAGGGAAGGGAAGCCAGAGGGAGGGACAGGAGTTTACTAAAGGGTTCTGTACCATTGAAAGAGATTTAATATTTGAATGACTGACTATGAAGAGAATTTGATTGTTTTTTAATTTTTTTAACTCTATTTATTTTGAGACAGAGAGAGAGAGAGAGACAGAGAGAGAGACAGAGAGAGAGAGAACACGAGCAGGAGAGGGGCAGAGACAGAGGGAAAGAGAATCCAAAGCAGGATCTGCACTCTGACAACAGAGCCCAATGGGGGGATTGAACCCACGACCTGTGGGATCATGATCTGAGCCGAAATCAAGAGTCCGACATTCAACCAACTGAGCCACCCAGGCACCCCATGAAGAAAATCTGTTAAGGAAAGAAAACTATTAGTTACAAAAATGAATCCAATCCTTCAGAAATGTGGCAGTTGCAAACACTGAGACCTTTACAAAACAAGTTGTTGTTGGACTATTAAAATTAAATTCTCATGTGTGCTCTCCACTCTTCATTCTCTATTACCCTGGACCCTCTATGGCTGTGGCTGTGGTTTTTGGTTTTTGTTTCTTGTGCTTTGTTTTGTTTTGTTTTTCCAGAGAACTAAAGAAAGAAATTAGGCCAAATGTCATGAGTCACTAAAAATCAGTCCCACAGGAACTGAAACCCTAACGGGTCAGTTTCTCACGTCAGTTACATCCCCTACTTCTCCCCAGATGAGGTCAAGTTGCTTGATATTCACTCTCATTACCCAGTATGCTTCACTGTGGCACTTAATTGTGATAATTGTAAGTAATGTAATTAAACTAATTGTGAAATAATAGCTCTGTAATAATAATGTGAAAATCAGGAGGTCAGGGTCCAGCTCACTACTCTATTTCTGCAGCATATTATATACAAGTATATACATACCCCTTACATATTTGTTGATGATCTAAGCATAACTAATCCATTGGGAAAGCATCACAATATAGGAAATGATCCTATATCGTTGAATTATATCTCTATCATCATTTTTTCTTTCCTTCAACCCTATACCTAACCTACTTCAAAGATCTCCAACAGTGTATAGACTTTGGAGCCTTAATTACTTACACCTCCTAAATCTGGCTTTCTACTTCTACACAATGATGATAATACTTTGCAGACCTTTTATATGGATTACACGATACGCCATATACACACCTCCAACATGTGGCAAGTGCTCATCATGTTTTCTGTCTCATTACCATCTCTGTTGCTATTTTTGTGCAGAGATTCTATTATTACCATTTGTCAAAAGGTGAACTTATCTTTGTGATCTGCAAACAGCCACAGATGGATATATACATAAAACGACTAAGTCTGGCTTCAATAATGAAAAGATACAGCTTATTATTTGTAAAGTAATATAAATTAAATTGATAGGGTTTTCCTGGCTTTGTTTGGTTTAAATTCTATCTTACACTGAAAAACAATAGTTTTCTATATTGAGTTACAGTTAAGATTCATAAGAGCCGGAAATCTGTTGCTCCCAGAGTAGTGAAGCTTGAATGAAAAATATTCCTGTTACCACTCCAAGCCCTTTAACCAAGTTTAAAAAAAATCTTTCTTTGTGTAAATACAAAGCTATTACAAGTTTTAGAACTCTATAAAGAGTCTCTGTTAACCTTATGCCCTGCCCTAACCAACAAAAAGGATTAAGTTCTAAATATATAATTTAGACATAAAACTATAAGCATGGGGCACCTGGGTGGCTCAGTTAGTTGAGCATCGGCTCTTGACTTCGGCTCAGGTCATGATCTCATAGCGGTGGGATTGAGCCCATGCTGACTGTTCACACTGCCTGCTTAAGATTCTCTCTTTCTCTCTCTGTCTCTTTCCCTCCCTGTGTCCCCTCCCCTGCTCATGCTCTCTCCTGCTCTAAAATAAAATTAAATTAAAACTATAGGCACAATTACTAATGGAATCTTTCAAAGATTATTCTTTTTTTTAAATGTTTATTTTGAGAGAGAGCGAGAGAGACCACAAGCATATCAGCAAGTGGGAGGAGGGGCAGAGAGAGAATCCCAAGCAGGCTCTGTGCTGTCAATGCAGAGTTGGACATGGGGCTGGAATTCACAAACCAAGAGATCATGACATGAGCCAAAATCAAGCGTTGGTCACCTAACCAACTGAGCCACCCAGGTTAATTCTTAAACATATTTTACATACAGCTTAAGAAAAGGAACATTTTAAAATTTGGATTTGTTTGTCTAATCAATACCTAATTTATCTTTTCTAGAGGGCAGCACGGTATCCTACAGAGGAAAAATAAAATTATCATGAATTCCAATGATTAAAATGACACTTGGGAGAAAACTACTTTGCACTTAACTCTTAGGTTCCTGTAATTTCATTCACCTAAGTGTATGTGTTTCATTTCAAGTTTGATTTTTAAAAAAAATGAATGAGAGCATATACTACCTTTTCTTACAGAACGCCAACGATGCTAAGCAACACTTACATTTAATGCCAGGTGAACAGAGTTTCCATTTTCATTTCTTCTGTACTACTGAGGTCACTTGTTCATGTCTGCGGGAGAAAAGCTATATGCATAAATTTTCCCTTTACCAATTAAGTTTTCATTTTTTATACCCACAGTTCTCTAATTCAAATGTTTGGTGGAGAAGTCAGTCGAAAAGCCTCAAGCCTAAAAATATTGGATTTGTCAATCCATAAGGTACAGAGCATCTCAATTTTCTCTGTTATTTCTCTTTTCTCTACTGACTTCTCATATCACTATTTCAAAGACATTCTTTCAGAGGAGCAAAACAAAATTAATTCATACAACTCTTACCCCTTGAATATGTATTATTTCCTTCAACCTCTTGAAATCAAAGGATCAGATGTAATGGAGAAACATGATCCCAAGATGGAAGGGAATGTATTTGGGGGTCCTTACGAAGGCTGTTTGCACACAATTTGAGAGCAGAATCGCCCATTGCTCTCACAGCGAATCTGTCTTATACTACACGGCATAAGGCCAAACTATAAAATGATGTTTTAATGTCGCAAGCTAGTTCAAAGAAACACTTTAACGATGTTTGGTCCTGCCTGAATATTAAGAGATAGCTTTGAAGACTCACACAGTATGCCCACTTCAGTGTGATGACTGCTTGTATTTCCCCATTAAGATGGAACAAAACAGCAGTTATTTCAACAGTTACACTAAACTTATAGATACGAATGTGTTTACACTGCCAAATGGCCATCACCTTGGGCTTGTAATTAACTCTACAAATGTCATAACCAGCACAGAAGAACTTAAACTACTTGCATATAGAGAAAAAAACTATTTCTGAGGACAAAGCATTTGAAATTAAAGAGAACTGATAGAAAATAATAAGTAGAGGTACTTTTCGGCTACAGAATAAAAAGCATTTAATGACAGGATAAAATAAAATGATTTCCTTTATCAGGGACAGTATAAAACATTACCCATTAGACTAAGAAAATAACTTATTTCTCTTCTGTAGTGTATTTTAAATGATCACTATTGTGCAATACTCTACCTGGGGCAGTGGAGAACACAGAATGAACCAGTGAGGGGGGCCGCCCTCAAGGAGGTAAGAGTGTAGCTGCCATTCGCCTGTTTCCAGATCTTGCTATTTCTTTACCTAAATGTTATGATTAACATAAACACAGATAATGTTTTGAAAATCAAGTAACTTATAGTAAGAGACGCTCATTCTTACAGACCATATAAAAACAATCTATGTTCTCAATAATGTTCCACTCCAGGGGGTCATAAAGTGTGGCTTCAGATGAGCAGCATCTGCATCACCTGGGAACTTGTTAAAAATGCAGATTCTCAGGCCCCACTCACCTTGACAAAATCAGAACCTCTGAGAGTGGGGTCCAGCAACCGGTGATTCACTAGGCCCCTCAGAGATTGGGGTGCCCCTGACATTTGAGAAGCACTGCTCTAAGCTAGTCTAGGAAGCTTTAATTGCTCGTCTATAAAATGAGATCTTCATACCACTAATTCAACCTTGTATACTTTTCACAGGCAGTGTTTGCAAGGAGATTTGGAAGCAGGTAAAATTAATCTTTCTGTGGCTTCTAAGAAGCCCGATACTCATTCCATTTCCCTTCCTCCTAACCAGTCATTTTACTGAGGTGTTTGGTTTTGATATATTTTCAGTTTAGCATCCCTTGAGATAATAAAGAGTTGGGGTACACTTCTTTGAGCTGAGTTAGCAGCTCCCAGTCAGAACACGCTTTCTCGTAAATCTCCATGCCTTGACCTTCCAACAGCTTAACAGTGTCACTAATTACTGCAACTATAAATCCAAGCTGAATATTGTTCAAGAAAAATAATATATTTACTAGCTATTTTATATAAGAAATACTGTGTTCTGTATAAACACCCACATTAAAAAAAGTATTTAGAACAATATATTACTTCAATTTAGACATTGAAAAGTAGAAGACAACTGCAAATTGAAATGACATTCTCAAAATTCTTTTGTAATCATCACCCTCCACATAGAAGCATTTAGATGGAGGCCGAAGACTTATCAAAATATACAAATAATTTTTAACCTATTAAAAATTGTTAAATCTGTGTGTCACTGTGATTCAAAGCCTTATTCCAGATTCACTAAATACAATAATAATTTCAACTTACAAAAGTGCATAATTTGTTCTTTTTTAATGATTTCTATAGGTACTGAGTTTACAGACTCTTCCTTTTGCATTTGAAGCTGTGGGTCTGACAAAAATGTTTCATATTGTCTCAAGGCTTCTTGGAGGTTGTCAGAGGCCTGAACTTCCATTTTTTGAGATCCTCAGTATTTATGTAAATAGTAATAACAGATGAGCTAACGGTGGTTACAAAAACTGTGGCATATCCTTAAAGCCTAAACTAACACATTTGTCACATTAAAAAATATTGTATCAGCTCAGGGCAGCTGGTGGCTCAGTTGGTTAGGCATCTAGCTCCTGGTTTCCACTCAGGTCATGATCTCACGGTTTGTGGGATGGAGCCCTGCAGTGTGGAGCCTGCTTGGGATTCGCTCTCTACTTCTCTCTCTGCCCCTTCCATGCTCTCTCGCTCTCTCTCAAATAAATAAATTAAAAAAATTTTTTTAAATATGATATTAGCCAATTTGGAGATGATTTGAGGTGCTTCACAAATGTGAGGCCCTGGACCAGACAGACTGCTTTCTTCACCTCTGCCTCATCCACTGTTAGAGGTTCTTTGTTGCCTGTAACCAGCATTACACTAAATTGGAAAGTCTCTCTGGAGGAAAAATTGTTCCCTGGCCTTAATGTTCCTGGGTTAGGCAAAGAAGATAGGAAGGAAAGGCTAGAGAGGGCAATGGCTGACACAGCTATCTGTTTGCTCCCTGCCTTTCTGCTGGGCAAGTGAAAAGAAAGGAATGCATATCGATCTGCTACTACACTGACCTAAATGTCATATATGCACAGATGGGAATTTCGGAAATAGGGCTATAAGATTTAACTATCTTCTAGGAAAAGATGGTATAATCCTAAAGTATCTGTACTTCCAGATGGCTGGCTGGAAGTAGCAGTCACCCATGAAGGTAGCAGTTCTCCCCAAAGCCTCGGGAAACCTGATTGTGCCTCCATCATATCTAGCTAAAGAAAATGCCAAAATACAAACATAAAAATACTAAATATCTTATTCTGTAGAAGAAGTTTTCTTGATCTTGTTTTTTTGTTTTGTTTTGTTTTTGTGCAGGGAAGAAAAAAGAAGAAAGAAGTGAATGCCATTTCTGAATTTAACTACATATCCGGAAATATTCAGAATGTATAGATTCATGAATCATGTCTATTTCCTGAAATTTTGTAGAAGAGCATGGCCTCCTATCCCCACATCAATACATTTAAGGGCAGGAACTTTTCTGCTTTTCTTTTCTTTTTAAAATATTACTGCACTCCCAGGGTCACTTCATAAATGTTTGATGATTTTTTTTGATAACTGAAATGATGAAATATGCTATAGATGACATGCCATATGGATAACAGAGCAGGCTCTCTTGAAAAGGAGTGTAAAAAGATAAACATAGGTTCTTAAAATTCCTGAAAGGCACAAAGTAGGGGCACTAATTAAAAAAATAAACCAATCTAATACATGTCATATGGCCAAAGAATTTTATCATCTTGACATTTTTGTAGGCTACTAGAAGGAGTAAAGGGATCAGTCATTCCTACAAGCATCTGTCATTTGGAGCAAGAAGGATATACAACTTTCCAGCTTTCTAAAATCCCAAACTAACCTGGGGAATCTGAGTGGCTCAGTCGGTTAAGCTCCTGACTTTTGGTTTCAGCTCAGGTCATGATCTCACAGCAGTGAGACAGAGTCCTAGGACGGCTCCTCTCTGGGTGTGGAGCCTGCTTAAGATTTTCTCTCTCCCTCTGCTGCATGCACACACTTGCTCTCTCTCTCTCTCTCAAAAACAAAACTGAACAACAAATATAAATAAATAAAATAACATTCCACTCTCTTTCAGGTCATTGGAATATCTAATCAAAAGTCCAAATGCCCTCATAAAGTTAATAAACAGCCAAAATGTTTAATTTCTGTTTCATTTGGGTCTCTCATTTCCAATGGACAGAAACTTCAACTCATGCTGCCTTAAAGCAAAACTGAATTTATTGATTCATATTTGAAAACTGAAAAACAAGGTAAGATCTTGCAACTGGATTCAGAACTTACATATCCCTATCTGGGTTTAACTTTTCTCCAACTTCCAGGCATTCCTCATTTAGCTTCATTTTCAAACTTCATTATGGGGACACAAGAAGTTCCAAGCTCACATATCTTTCTGCAAAGTTCAACAGAAGAGAGTCCACTTTCTTAGGCAGGGCTGGGGGAGGGGTGGCAAAGAAAAGTCCCTGGATGGTGCCTCATTGTCTCTGATTGGCCAGGCTTGGTCACATACCTTTCCGTAAACTAATCCCAGCTACTAGGAAGACATAACATTTCCAATGATCAGAGCCGAGTAGTAACAGGTTGCCCAGTGTCAGGGTAGGTGTTTACCTGAAGCAAATGAGCTAAAGGGTGAGGTAGTGGTTGGACCCTCCAAAATAAGCAGGCTAAATGTTTCCATAAAGAGGTGTGAGTAGCTGGAAAACAAGACCACAGATAGCCAGTACAAGTTATCTGTAGAAGACTCTCCTCCCCCACTTATTAAACTCTCACATAAGCTGCTATGTTAGGGGATCAAAGTGAGATTTTTAAAATCCATTTGACTGAGGCTCTTAATCAAACCAAAGTTTTGAAGGAGTGTAACCTCACGCCTTGTATCCAAAATTTCGCTTCAGTTGTTGGTCTTCCACTTGTCTTTAGCAACTGGAACACATGGCCTTTCAGAAGAAAGCTGGCAAACAGAGACAACTCTGGTTTGCAACCTGGAAGCCGACCGCCACACGCTGCCAGGTCAGCTCACCCACAGAAGCAAGGCCAGAGGGGACGATGCAAGTGCGCCCCCACCTTCCCGGAGCCGCCTCAGGGATTCGCACCCACTTCCCAGGCGGCGCGACCAGTCTCCTCCTTGGCAGCCTCCACCCTCTGCCAGCAGGGCCCGTCGGAACTGGCCGGCTGGGGCCGGACGCCCCGGGTCACCGCGCCGAGAGTGTGGCGGACGGTTCCGCGGACTCGACACCGGCTCGCGGCGGGCGGACGGAGGCGCCTCCAGCCCGCGGCNCGACCTGGGATGCGGACTCCAGACGTGGCCGCTCGACCAGGACAAGTTTCTCGCGGTTTGAAGGGGTCCTGAAACCGTTCACTAGTTTTTATTTAATTAGCCTTTCCTCTTCTGTTTTAAATAAGTGTATTTAGACAATGAAAAAAAAAAAAATAGCGTCCTGGATGACTGTAGGTTTATAAATATAATCCCGAAAGTTTTGCATGGTGTGGTTATTTGCTTATGCATATTTATTAACCTGTTAACTCTTTAGCTAGTCAGAAAATTGACATTTAAAATATTCTTTGAGGAACATCACAAGTTTGCTGTTGCATTCAGGCATCGTGTTATTTATCAGCTTAGTTAGCATCTGTCTTCCCGAAGTGGTACCAAAGCCTGTCCCTTGGCGACGGGTCTTGCATGTGACACTCTTGCCCTCTAGTGCCTCACCAGCTTGGTAGCAGTTTGATGGCTAATATTAATAAGATGTTACATAACACAAGGGTACTGGGCCAGAACTGGTATTGCTGCCACTTGTGAAGCCCAAAAGCCTGACCGTTGGTAGTGGATGCTGCTTTTTCGGTTTCTTTTGATATCTATTGAAACTTTCTCAAGCATATTCAGCGCTTTCGACTTTAATTCCAGGTAAGTGCATCTGTTTATTTACACTGTCCATTAATGGCTCACACATACTTTAAGGTCTTTTAGTAAGAGATAGCAACTTTGTTTTCAATTAATCTAAGAATTCCAGGATTAAACAAGTGCCTAATTTTATTCTTGTAAAGGAAGTAGAGTATTTTAATTAAGTTAAAAGAGATACAGAAATATTTTATCATTCTGGAGTAATTTTAAAGCTTCTCTTAGATGAAATTGAAGTATCAAGGAGATGATCCTTTATAATTGTTTAAGATTTCCACAAACAAGTTGTAATTATTTTGCAGCATATTTGTTAAGCAGAACGCATATCTACTGCTTGATGGACTGGAAATTTGTAAGCAATATTAGAGATTAAAACTATAACTACCTGTCTGTACTGTAATGATCCTCACTCTTTTCTATTTGATGCAATTCATTTTATAAATATTATTTAATATTACATAGTTAATAAAATTACATGCAACTGGCAAGAAATAATCAGCCTATCTATTGAATATAGAAGTCTTAAAAGAAAATACATGTATCTTTCATTTAATATGTCCACTTTTTTCCCCCCAAAATGAACCAGGTTAAAATTCTTAAACCTTAAAAAGAGGTTTACCTAAGCTCATCATCCAACTAGTTCTTCTAATATCTGGAAACTATAAGCCTCAAACTCATTTAAAGTTGAAATTTTATTCATATTCTTTATATACACACTGAAGTACATTTGTAATCTGGGAAGAGTTTTGAGGAAATCACTCCTAAGTAATGTAAACAGCTACATCTTCATATTACATTAAAATGGAAACCAAATATTGAGAGACATATGAAACTGATCTCCAACCCACTTTTTCTTTGTCCTTAGAAAATGTCATATTGTCAACTATTGAACAATGCTATTCAGCACAGAGGAGAATGATATGGAGGACAAAGTCTCAAGCATCTGAAATTCAGCTGAAGGGCGTTTTTCCCTTTTTCTTCAACTATAGTTTCCTATTAATATTGTATTTGAGGAGATTTCAAAATTAAATCTGAAAGAGACTCTTCTGAAAAATAGTACTGAACGTGTCGAGAGGCTTGCCCTAACAGAAGCTGCTTTTTTTCTTTCTTTCTCCAGTTAACCCAGTATCTACCATGGCTCATATTTTTATTGTCTGTCTTTATGGTTCTAATGGTAAAACAGAAGTCTTCTTTATTTGTATAAGTAAATATTGCTATTAAATTGGCCCCATGAATTAATTTCTTAAAAGGTTTTAGAATGAAGGATTCTTAGGTTACTAAAATGTTATAGATAAAACTTTTATCTCTTTCTGGGGAGATTTGTTATAGTTTAGTTCAGTTGAGTTATGGCATACCTTCTCTTTTAGTACATTTTCTTGAGGAAAGTATTATTTCTGAAGATAACAACAAGTATTACAGTAATTTGTGGTGTAACTGAAAGGTTTTTTTTTTTGAAAAAAAAAATAGTGGAAGAGATAACCAGGCATTTGAGGTTCATTTTTCTGGACCATATATATTCT